>NW_007377988.1:27684-42224 GCF_000475195.1 Diaphorina citri | reverse complement strand
AAAAAAAATACAGTCCTTAACCACAGTAACCAGTTAGTTCTCGAGTGTTCAAAGTGAAGTGTGACATTCTTTTTGGATGAATGACAATAAATCATTTTCATCACACCTGTTTGGGTGAAGTTGGAGTTCTGTCTTACCTGAAGTTTGTCTTACTTTACTGACTGCTGTTTAGAGCTGGTAAGGTAAGAATAACATCATCTTGATCCTTGCATGGGGAAATCTTTCAATATAATGGTAGTAAAAAATACCTCCCAAAATTATGCATGCAAAATCCATCCATAGAGCACATACATCTGAATACAAAGGGGTCAGTCCCATTTACGAATGAAAGGGTAAAAGTGGGACTCCTATCAAAGTGTTGTGCTTTCCCACCCATCTAAATTTTGGAGGAAAATGGAAAATACCTGATTAAAAACAAAAAGGCAAATCATCATTTATTATTAATTTTGTCCAAGACCAAGAAACAATCTTAATGAGTTTATTGATACAAGAAAGCATAGTTTAATATTTCCTTGTTAGATGATTTTAGGTATGTTTGTAGACAAAAAATATATAAAGCAAATGAGAAAACAATTATTTGGAATCAAGCAAAAAGTAAGTATCTATCTTTTGTCTCGCTGGAGGACGTAAAACTGAGACAAAACCAGCCCTGTCAAGCCACAGACAATAACACTGGCTCTTTTGAGGGTACCTGAATGGGACTATGGTCAAGTCCGTCTCAGGAAGTAGGGTACAACGACATAATTATGTACCTGAATATCCCTCATCAGACCCCTACGATTTAGGGGCCCTGAACTAACTCTCTGGCCTTGATGACACCTCTTGGTATCCTCTCAATGGGATAGTAATAGTAGATGAACTCACAGATTTTCTCTGGAATAAACCTGAGTGTGCCGACTCTTTAGAGGTGCTACAGGTGAATTTTAGAGAAACTGGGGAGGTTGAAATATACCAGTGAGGGTACTTCTAGGTTACATCAAGGCCTTGGGATAACAGACCTATCAAACCCCTCATTAGACCCCTTCAGTTCGGGGGCCCCAAGTAGCTCTCTGGCCTAGGCACCTCTTGGTATCCTCTTAATGGGATAGTAGATGAACTCACAGATTTTCTCTGGAATAAACCTGAGTGTGCAGACTCTTTAGAGGTGCTACAGGTGAATTTTAGAGAAACTGGGGAGGTTGAAATATACCAATGAGGGTACTTCTAGGTTCCATCAAGGCCAGGGTATAGCAGCTTGGGCAGGGGAAAAAATACTGGTCACAATAGATCTACAGAGGTCGCAGTGTTAATTGCATACTCTCTTGGGAGAGGAGCAACCAGTCCCATAATAAATAAAATAAAATTCTTTCACCTTGGATAAGGTTATTTCTGATGTCATGAGGAGAACGGTTGAAGCGTGCCGGAAAGCGCGCGAACGTCAAGAGCTATAGGACGAAGCTCTGCGCGTGCCGGGACATGCGAAACATGCCTTTCTTTCACCTTTCACCAGGCTTTTTGGTTTTCTGGACAAAATTTGCACCACCACATTCGTGTTCCTGGTAAAAAGATCTTTAATTTGATATATAGGTCGACCAGGTTTGGATAATTGGTGTTTTTAGGAAGTGCAACTTTGGATTTTTATTTCTCAGGTGAGTTCTTATCTCAAATGTGAATAAATTTGCCGAAATTTCACGGAAAACGGAGATTTTCCGGCTGAATTCAATAGTGTTTAGTTTACTTTTTAGTTTGAAAAGTACAGTATCGTCCGAAGGGTATCGGTTTTCAAATCCGTCATTTCAATCGATATTCCCAAGTGAGTCCTACATTCGTCCTCTAACCTCTCTCTTCTAACTTGATCCTACTAGACGCATGTGGTCAGTGTCGTTGCATGCCCATCCCGTAGTATGGGATGCCCTTAACGGGGCTGTTATGCTAACAGGCTATTAAGGACTAAAAGGAAGGTTGGTCAAACTCACCCTAAGTAATGGGCGTTGTTCACAAAAAGTGAATTCTCCTCTTCTCCCGTGTACAGACGGCGTTTTTCGTCAGCCTCTTAATCAGCCCCAGGGTGATTACTTTTGGGCTGACATTTGGTTGTGACTAAAATTTTATGAGTGGATGTCCTTCGCATTCAACCTTTGCTATTTCTTTATCGAGGGAAATTCAGGCTGGTATATGGTATCCGTTTTCTTCCGTCATTTGTAGTTTTCCCTCTACAACTACCTGAAAACGGCTACTTTCTCTGTGGAGTATATCTCTAGTCCTCCTTCTCGCAGCGTAAACCTCTGCCCTTGCTCGAGAGCCATGGCACGGTCAAACTTTCTTGACTTGGCGGGGCGGAGCGCTACCGTGCTCCTTAATAATCCCTGTTTAAAGTCCCCCAGTCAGACTAAGTTGGTCTACTCCCTGTTTAAAGTCCCCCAGTCAGACTAAGTTGGTCTACTCCCTGTTTAACGTCCCCGAGCCATACCCTCCAAGCTAACTAGACTGGCAAAAAGTATATCTCTAGTCCTCCTTCTCGCAGCGTAAACCTCTGCCCTTGCTCGAGAGCCATGGCACGGTCAAACTTTGACTTGGCGGGGCGGAGCGCTGCCGCGCTCCTTAATAATCCCTGTTTAAAGTCCCCCAGTCAGACTAAGTTTGTCTACTCCCTGTTTAACGTCCCCGAGCCATACCCTCCAAGCTAACTAGACTGGCAAAATAAAATAACAAGTTCGACTTACTTTCCGTCGTATATCTCTAGTCCTCCTTCTCGCAGCGTAAACCTCTGCCCTTGCTCAAGAGCCATGGCACGGTCAAACTTTCTTGACTTGGCGGGGCGGAGCGCTACCGTGCTCCTTAATAATCCTAGTTTAAAGTCCCCCAGTCAGACTAAGTTGGTCTACTCCCTGTTTAACGTCCCCGAGCCATACCCTCCAAGCTAACTAGACTGGCAAAATAAAATAACAAGTTCGACTTACTTTCCGTCTTCGCCGGGCATGAACATGTCTTTCCCGCCCATGTCGATGATGCGAGCGGCTACATCCCACGTTTTCGAGTACACATGGGCCTGACCCCATGGTGTATACGGCCTAGTACGACCTCCTTCCTCTTTGGTAAGCAGATAGATCTGGGCTTCAACGTGATCGTGCATTTTGACCGTGCCTAGAAGCATAAATTTCAACCATAGATTACAAACATAAAAAAAACACACAATACTTCCCATTTACGTGCTGGATCAACACGAGAACACCAGAAAGTAACTCGTAAAAATATTAGCTATAAAAAAAAGTACAATTTTTTTTGTCGATGGTGGGAATCGAACCCGCGGCCTAGCGCTTACAAGGCAGACGAGCTACCAACCAAGCTAACTAGGCTAGCGGGATGGTACAGCCAAATTTTCTTACCTGGTTTAACACACAATACTTCCCATTTACGTGCTGGATCAACACGAGAACACCAGAAAGTATCTCGTAAAAATATTAGCTATCAAAAAAAAGTACAATTTTTTTTGTCGATGGTGGGAATCGAACCCGCGGCCTAGCGCTTACAAGGCAGATGAGCTACCAACCAAGCTAACTAGGCTAGCGGGATGGTACAGCCAAATTTTCTTACCTGGTTTAGCCATAATGAGACCTCGGTTTACTTGAAGTAACTCGTAAAAATATTAGCTATAAAAAAAGTACAATTTTTTTCGTCGATGGTGGGAATCGAATACGCGGCCTAGCGCTTACAAGGCAGACGAGCTACCAACCAAGCTAACTAGGCTAGCGGGATGGTACAGCCAAATTTTCTTACCTGGTTTTGATAAAGAAATAGCAAAGGTTGAATGCGAAGGACATCCACTTATAAAATTTTAGTCACAACCAAATGTCAGCCCAAAAGTAATCACCCTAGGGCTGATTTAGAGGCTGACGAAAAACGCCGACCCCGTCTGTACACGGGAGAAGAGGTTGTGAAGAACGCCTATTACTTAGGGTGAGTTTGACCAACCTTCCTTTTAGTCCTCAATAGCCTGTTAGCATAACAGCCCCGTTAAGGGCATCCCATACTACGGGATGGGCATGCAACGACACTGACCAGATGCGTCGAATGTAGGAGTTGTTTTATTGCTACGAAATAAAAACGCCCGTGAAACACCTTTTTTAAAGCCTATACAAATCAAATATAACTTAACAGTATGTAAGCTTAACAGAAAGTTTCATTTTCTTCTCTTCAGATGTACGTTCAGGTTATACAAGCCCACGGCTCTCGAGCAAGGGCAGAGGTTCACGCAGCGGGAAGGATTTACAAGCGGCACCAGAGGCTGTTCTCATAACAGGGCTTCTAGGAGATGAAAAAAAAAGTGAAATCCAAGATTAAAGTATTTTTTTTTTTGTTTCAGGTGTACGTTCAGGTTATACAAGCCCATGGCTCTCGAGCAAGGGCAGAGGTTTACACTGCGAGAGGGAGGATTCACCAGTGGAACCGGAGTGGTTACCAAGATTCTGAAGAACCTCACGGATCTGGAGAGACAATGTCTGATAGAGTCGAAGAAGAAGAGGGAGAAGATCATCTCGCAGCTGGCCGAGGGAACTGCAGCTTGAACTGAGAGCAGCGGGAAGGATTTACAAGCGGCACCAGAGGCTGTTCTCATAACAGGGCTTCTAGGAGATGAAAAAATATTGGTGAAATCCAAGATTAAAGTAATATATATATTTTTTTGTTTCAGATGTACGTTCAGGTTATACAAGCCCATGGCTCTCGAGCAAGGGCAGAGGTTTACACTGCGAGACGGAGGATTCACCAGTGGAACCGGAGTGGTTACCAAGATTCTGAAGAACCTCACGGAGCTGGAGAGACAATGTCTGATAGAGTCGAAGAAGAAGAGGGAGAAGATCATCTCGCAGCTGGCCGAGGGAACTGCGGCTTGAACTGAGAAGTGAGTTTAAATGGTTTCTTCTTCCTCTAGTTTTAGTGCCTATCCGTTAACGAATGTTGGCAACCTTTCTGGCAATCATGGGTTTGTTGGCTGCAGCCTGCAGCTTTGAAGAGTCCTTTTGTTGAGGTGTCGAACCAGGATCTTAGATTTTTCAGCCAGGATGTTCTTTTTCCAACACTCCTTTTCCCGTCTATCTTTCCTTGTAGAATACATTTGAGGAGTCCATACTTATTTTCGTTTCTGGGGTTTATCGTGACGAAGACTTGCCAGCCTAGTTAGCTTGGTTTTCTTATGTTTCTCATAATTTTTACGGGCTGTGAGTATGTTGAATCAAGTTTAATCGTTTTTAAAGTCAGAAAATGTCGTTTTTCACGTGGAAAAGGCGTTTGAAAGCAATATAGAAAAAAGTGTTCAGGGCTAAGTAAAAGATAAGAAGTGTTTTCTCTGTTTGCTAATGGGTAAAGTTTGTAAGTGAAGGTTCGTTGTGTCTGGTTAGTTTTTGGACGGGTGACCGTCTGGTACATCGCACAATAAAGGCTTCCTAGCTCCTCAATGTAATCAGCCTTGTGAGGACAACTGTGGAGCAAAAAGGTGGTGAGGTCTCATAAGCCCTCTTAAAGGATCTGGACTGTAAAGTGTATTGAGGTTTTCATTTTACTTCAGTGTTTTTTTTTTTTTTTCAATTTTTTTGATTTCAAGTAGTCCTTAACTACAGTAACCATGGCAGTTAGTTCTCGAGTGTTCAAAGTGAAGTGTGACATTCTTTTTGGATGAATGACAATAAATCATTTTCATCACACCTGTTTGGGTGAAGTTGGAGTTCTGTCTTACCTGAAGTTTGTCTTACTTTACTGACTGCTGTTTAGAGCTGGTAAGGTAAGAATAACATCATCATCTTGATCCTTGCATGGGGAAATCTTTCAATATAATGGTAGTAAAAAATACCTCCCAAAATTATGCATGCAAAATCCATCCATAGAGCACATACATCTGAATACAAAGGGGTCAGTCCCATTTACGAATGAAAGGGTAAAAGTGGGACTCCTATCAAAGTGTTGTGCTTTCCCACCCATCTAAATTTTGGAGGAAAATGGAAAATACCTGATTAAAAACAAAAAGGCAAATCATCATTTATTATTAATTTTGTCCAAGAAACAATCTTAATGAGTTTATTGATCCAAGAAAACATAGTTTAATATTTCTTTGTTAGATGATTTTAAGTATGTTTGTAGACAAAAAATATATAAACCAACTGAGAAAACAATTATTTGAAATCAAGCAAAAAGTAAGTACTTATCTATCTTAATCTGACCAATTAATCAACTGAAAACAAAGAGATGTAATTATCTGTATTAGTATTGGATGGACACAGACCATTAATTTTCATTTAATGGTTGGTCAGAAATGATCACTTAAAAAACAGTAATTTTGCTTGATAGGAAATTTAATTTATTGATGCAAAGAGGAACTTTAAAAATAATTAACTTTTTTTTCATACAGTTAAAAAAAATATGTACATGAGTAATTACATGATAAATATTTGGTGTTTGATGGTAAGTAAGAAGAGTAAGTAATGAGTGTGAAACATATATCATATACAAAATAGTGCAGAAGAGTGGTGAGAAAAATAAAGAAGAGAAATCAGAATCAGTGAAAATGAGCATGATGTGGTACATAGGTGGTTAAATGGCACATGAAAATAAATTATTGGAAGAGAGAATTTTGAGGATAGGTATTGGAAACGATTAAAAAGAACAGATCTACATATGTACGAGGGGCTAGAAAATATTTCTAATACAATTTGACAAACCAATAAAAACAAACGTTAAAATGTTACAACTTAATTCTATGACTAAACATTAATTTGAAACAAGACATTACAGTAAGTACATACCTACCTGCCTCGGTGGTGTAGTGGTCTTACCTGCCTCGGTGGTGTAGTGGTCTAGGCGCTCGACTGGTAAACAGGAGGGCGTGGGTTCAATCCCAATAGATAGAATAGAAGTATCTATCTTAATCTGACCAATTAATCAAGTGAAAACCAAGAGATGTAATTATCTGTATTGGATGGACACAGACCATTAATTTTCATTTAATGGTTGGTCAGAAATGATCACTTAAAAAACAGTAATTTTGCTTGATAGGAAATTTAATTTATTGATGCAAAGAGGAACTTTAAAAATAATTAACTTTTTTTTCATACAGTTAAAAAAAATATGTACATGAGTAATTACATGATAAATATTTGGTGTTTGATGGTAAGTAAGAAGAGTAAGTAATGAGTGTGAAACATATATCATATACAAAATAGTGCAGAATTAAAGAGTGGTGAGAAAAATAAAGAAGAGAAATCAGAATCAGTGAAAATGAGCATGATGTGGTACATAAATGGCACATGAAAATAAATTATTGGAAGAGAGAATTTTGAGGATAGGTATTGAAAACGATTAAAAAGAACAGATCTATGTACGAGGGGCTAGAAAATATTTCTAATACAATTTGACAAACCAATAAAAACAAACGTTAAAATGTTACAACTTAATTCTATGACTAAACATTAATTTGAAACAAGACATTACTTGACATTACAGTAAGTACATACCTACTTCATCCAAGCCCAAAATGCTTTGAGGCCCCCGCAGGGTTTCGCCTGCGGCCCCCGACTCAAAAGTGGATTGACTGGGGGATGCCCCAAATAATAGGCAGATAGTTTTAGTAAGCATTACGGCGCCCCCCAGACAACACTGGCTGTGGGGGTAGGCACTTTCTACTTACACTCGACTTATTCAACTTTTGGGTGTAAATAAGGTAAGGTAGGAAAGTAAGTATGTACCTTCTTATGTACAGTAGAGATGATTATAGCGTTATTTCCTTTTGGGAACCGAGACAATTTCCCCTCTTCCGTTTCCCCTATTTGGCATGGTAGTGTCTGTACTAACTACCTACTAAACCATAGGAAACCCGCCATCTTGAAAAATGGAAATTGTTTCCGTTTCCGAAAGAAAAGTACACCTTTCTTCATCCCATTGAGATTATGATACATTAAAATTACACGAAAAACACATGGGTATTGTGAAGTACCTACAAACTAGGGACGAGGATTTTATCAGGGAAGTGCAAAATCTCACTAACATAGTAAGTACCTACCTACTTAGAAATACATAATAAAAGTCATAGAATAATGATAAAAAAATAAAACAATTTCAGTCAGTCAATTAAAAATACATCATAATATCTACACATTAAAACAAAACGTTTAGTTCAAACTTCGTATTCTCATCAGTTGATCCACGGTTTGATATGAAGAAAAAAAGAAACGCTTTAGGAAGTTAGGAACCAGTTTAACAAACAACGAATTCTTTCAACCGGTTTCAAGTTTCAACACAACGTTTCCAAAGGGAATCGTAAACACCCAGCTTAGGTGCAGCAGTCACTGACGCTAAACTGAAGATGGGCAGATCGGAAGTGGTGTATGACACAACTGACTTGAATTTGTTGTAAATGATTTTCCCACTTGTGAAGTTGTACTTGCTGGTTTCCTGAGCAACCTTGGATGCATCAAGGAAAGTGGGAGGTCTTCGTCCTACCTCATTGGCAGCCAAAATGATGTTGTTTCCATACAGACGTTGGAGAATTGCACGACTCTTGTCTCCAATGGTGATGACTAAAACTTTGTGACGTTTCCACCGGTTTGGTCGCACTCGTACTCTCGTTGGTCATGTCCGTTGGTGAAGCTGGTGCCACCGTTTGATATGAAAAAACGCTTTAGGAACCAGTTTAACAACGAATTTCTAATTTCCTGAACCAGTTTAACAATCAGTTTAACTTTCAACACAACGAATTCCATCAATTTCATCGTTGGTCATGTCCGTTGGTGAAGCTGGTGCCACCGTTTGATATGAAAAAACGCTCTAGGAACCAGTTTAACAACGAATTTCTAATTTCCTGAACCAGTTTAACAATCAGTTTAACTTTCAACACAACGAATTCCATCAATTTCGTCGTTCACTTTCGTCGAGCCACCGTTTGATATGAAAAAACGCTTTGGGAAGTTAGGAACAACGATTTTTTTTTCAACCGGTTTTAAGTTTCAACACAATGAATTCCGTTTTCAACACAACGTTTCCACCGGTTTTGTCGTACTCTGGTTGGTCATGGACGGCGCGTTGGTGGAGCTGGTGCCGCTCATTCCGTTGTTGTTGCAGTCGGTGCCGTTAATTCACCACTTGATAAAAAAACGCTTTGGGAAGTTAGGAACAACGATTTTTTTCAACCGGTTTTAAGTTTCAACACAATGAATTCCGTTTTCAACACAACGTTTCCACCGGTTTTGTCGTACTCTGGTTGGTCATGGACGGCGCGTTGGTGGAGCTGGTGCCGCTCATTCCGTTGTTGTTGCAGTCGGTGCCGTTAATTCACCACTTGATATGAAAACGCTTTGGGAAGTTAGGAACAACGATTTTTTCATAACTGGTTTCAAGTTTCAACACAACGTTTCAACCGGTTTCGTCGTACTCTCGTTGGTCATGGACGGCGGGTTGGTGGAGCTGGTGCCGCTCATTCCGTTGTTGTTGTTGCAGTCGGTGCCGTTAATTCACCACTTGATATGAAAACGCTTTGGGAAGTTAGGAACAACGATTTTTTCATAACTGGTTTCAAGTTTCAACACAACGTTTCAACCGGTTTCGTCGTACTCTCGTTGGTCATGGACGGCGCGTTGGTGGAGCTGGTGCCGCCCATTCCGTTGTCGTTGCAATCGGTGCCGTTAATCCACCGCTTGAGGGCGGCGATGACCTGCGGCTGACAGCCGACTACGATGAAGATAAGAAGGCCCTGCAGCGTGTTGATGATGTCGGTGAAATACCTGGAAATAGATCGGGAAAACTCGATTAATAAAGGAGTCAATTTTGTCTGACTGGGGGACGTTAAACAGGGAGTAGACCAGCATAGTCTGGCTGTGGGACTTTAGACAGGTATACCAGCCTGAATATCCCTTGCTAAAGAAATAGCAAAGGTTGAGTGCGAAGGGCATCCACTCGTAAAATTTATAGACGTAAAACAGGGAGTAGACCAGCATAGTCTGGCTGTGGAACTTTAGACAGGTATACCAGCCTGAATATCCCTTGCTAAAGAAATAGCAAAGGTTGAGTGCGAAGGGCATCCACTCGTAAAATTTATAGCCAAAACCAAATGTCAGCCCAAAGCAATCAACTTAGTTAGGGCTAATTGAGAGACTGACGAAAAACTCCGACCCCGTCTGTACACTAGAAAAGGGGAAGAAAAAGAAGAGCAGGAGAAAATTCGGTTAATAAATCCGAGGTAAATAAGATTATCTTCCCTTTTTCATCAACAAAATTATGTATTACCTGACCCCGTCTGTACACTAGAAAAGGGGAAGAAAAGAAGAGCAGGAGAAAATTCGGTTAATAAATCCGAGGTAAATAAGATTATCTTCCCTTTTTCATCAACAAAATTATGTATTACCTAGTGGTTTCGTGATCTGTAGAACTCTCTCTTGGAAAGGGCCTCTAGACTAGAGGAACCCAATAGGCCCTCAATGATTTTTAAATGCCTTTATTTAATAATAACGATATTGGTCTATTTAATGTAACTTAAAACACTTTTCTTTTGTTCCTATACAAGTACCCATTGGTACTTTTCAGGAAGAAAAGAATTTGCTTACCAGCGTGATCTAGAAGAACCCAATAGGCCCTAAATGATTTTTAAATGCCTTTATTTAACAATAACGATAATGGTCTATTTGATGTAACTTAAAACACTTTTCTTTTGTTCCTATACAAGTACCCATTGGTACTTTTCAGGAAGAAAAGAATTTGCTTACCAGATATAGCTGGGGCCTCCAATGGCCCAGGAAAGGATGTCGGCCACCCACGTGATACCCATCACGATCACCAGCTTCAGACAAACGCGGCCCAAAGTAGCCCTGTGGAGAGAGAAAAGAAAGATTAATCACCAAATCAAATCTCCAGATATAGCTGGGGCCTCCAATGGCCCAGGAAAGGATGTCGGCCACCCACGTGATGCCCATCACGATCACCAGCTTCAGACAAACGCGGCCCAAAGTAGCCCTGTGGAGAGAGAAAAGAAAGATTAATCACCAAATCGAATCTCAAATACTTTGTGTTTGATCAGAGCTTTAGCTTTTTCATAACTTTTGTGGATATTACAGCATTATTAAGTGTCTCTTTTGCAATCAATGTCCATATTTCAGTTATCTTCTTACATTGGTAATGCCGCCACTGGTCGCTACTCGATTAAAGTAGCTACTCATTGTCCTCACAAGGCTGAGTGCATCCCGAACTCCAAGCACAGACCCGAAAAAAACTTCGACTCCGCTGGGAATTGAATCCGGAGGTCTTTTGAAAAGGGATTTTTAGCTATTAAGTATTTTTCTAAACAAATAAGGAATCTTTGGAATCCGAAAAGTAGCACTTTGTAATGTACTTGTAAATTTTGAAATGTTTGTAACCCATTAAAATATTAGCAAATCGGAGTGCATGTGCAAATTTTTTTCTCGACTTTTTCTAAACAAATAAGGAATCTTTGGAATCCGAAAAGTAGCTCTTTGTAATGTACTTGTAAATTTTGAAATGTTTGTAACCCATTAAAATATTAGCAAATCGGAGTGCATGTGCAAATTTTTTTTCTCGACTTATTGGTTCTTTACTTTTAAGTAGTTCACTCCAAAAACTGGTCTTACCGTTCGTTTGTAGATTTAACCACTTCAGTTTTCCACAGGCCACACGTCAGTTCCCGGGCAGTCGCTATGAACAGGGTTAGGTTGAGGAACAGAAGAATGCCTATGGGCAGATAGAAGTAGGGTAACATCTCCGCATCACCTGGAAAATGAAAATAAATCAATCAATCGACTACCCAAAAAGAGATAAAATCAATCGAATCTTGAGATATGTGTGGTGAAAAGCTCTTTTCCAAGTCATGAAAAGATTAGATTTAACAGAAGAATGCCTATGGGCAGATAGAAGTAGGGTAACATCTCCGCATCACCTGGAAAAAGAAGATTAACATCAATCAATCATTCATTCATTCATTCATTCATTCATTCATTCAAACAATCAATCAATCAATCAATCAATCAATCAATCAATCAATCAATCAATCAATCGACTAAAAAAAAGAATGGTTTTTGTTTCTAAAGGTAGCCAGCCACACATCGGAAAATTAAAATAAAGGTAGCGAATCTCGAGTTATGTGTAGTAAAAAGCCTGCTTGCACTCCGGAGGTCTTGGGTTCGACTTGAGGGAATTTTGTTATTACTTTCTGGTCCTGACTTAATTTCTAATCAATCTAATCATTTTATGTATTTTAGTTCGAGATATCGTGTAGTTATGAAAGAAAAGGAAAGAGGCCGAAAGTCTGCTCTGAATTTGTTCCGATGCCCGTAGTCTGTAGTCTGATTTTAATAACAATGGGTTCAAAAGAATCTTATTCTTTTTGAAAACTCCCGAACATAATTAACGATGTCGAAGTATAATTAATTCTGAATATCCTTTATTTTAATTATTTTCAAGCCCCCGGGAGCGCGCAGCGCGACCGTAAACAAGGGAGCGCGAAGCGCGACCCCATGCACAACCCCGCGAAGCCCCGGGAGCGCGGGTAGTACTTTCCAAGATTTCCAAGCTAGCTAGACTGGTTAAGCGAGTTGTTTGTTAGAGCTGAGCTTTGTTTTCTATTTATTAAAGATTAGAAATACCAGCCTAGTTAGCTTGGAGGGTAGCGCATCTGCCTTGTAAACGCTAGGTCGCGGGTTCGATTTCCCGCCCTGGGCGGATTTTATCCTGAACAAATAAGGTTCGTTCTCGGAACTGCTGGCTTTCTCCTCTTCGCTAACGGGACGATAAGATCTTAGCAGACATTTCCCTCTATCCAACCTCTATTAAAGATTAGAAACAGAAAGCCTTGCGATTATGAGAACAATGGCAAGGCTAAGGTACAGAGGTTTCAGTTCAGATAAGAGTAGGCATATCCCACCTACGTATCAGTGCATAGTGTGAGGTTTGCCACTATGGTAGTTCAAAGACAATCGCACAGCTCTAGTGTCATTGGGAGGCCATTATGCCAGAGGTTCCAAACTTTTCGCCTGTGGGTAAAACACCCAATAGTCGTTGTCAAACCAAATATGGTCACTGTAAAATATTATCTCAGAAACTGAAATATCCGCATCGCCAGCGTACACAAAAGCCAGCCAAGTTCCCTTGGAGGGTATTTCGAATTGTAAGCGCTAGGTCGCGGGTTCAATCCTGTTCCCTCTATCCAACCTCTATTAAAGATTAGAAACAGAAAGCCTTGCGATTATGAGAACAATGGCAAGGCTAAGGTATAGAGGTTTCAGTTCAGATAAGAGTAGGCAGTAGGCATATCCCACCTACGTATCAGTGCATAGTGTGAGGTTTGCCACTATGGTAGTTCAAAGACAGTCGCACAGCTCTAGTGTCATTGGGAGGCCATTATGCCAGAGGTTCCAAACTTTTCGCCTGTGGGTAAAACACCCAATGGTCGTTGTCAAACCAAATATGGTCACTGTAAAATATTATCTGAGAAACTGAAATATCCGCATCGCCAGCGTACTCAAAAGCCAGCCAAGTTCCCTTGGAGGGTATTTCGAATTGTAAGCGCTAGGTCGCGGGTTCAATCCTGCCTGGGCCGAACTTTATCCTGAAGAGATACGTTTTGTTTTCCGAATGGCCGGCTTTCTAAGTTTCTACTGTCCCGTCTTCCTTCTCTCTTCGCTTTCGGGACTATAAACTCTTAGTTAATTCAGTTCCCTTTATCAAAATCTCTTTTTTAAAAAAGGTTGGATCACTGCGGATTCTGGGGAACCCTGGCCATTTTCTGGTGGAACACGGTTTGGGAATCTCTGCCCTAGACCGCCGCACCGCAAGAACAATGACACCAACAGCAATTACAAGCATAATACCTAGGCTACAGCGATATTTATTATCTACCCACACTGCCCATGATAACACTCTTAGCCACATTACGCTGACCATGTATTTAGTCTCTCCATGTGGCCATAATATGGTTTATTGGTCCTTCGTGGCCGAGTTAAAGTATGTAATACCTAGGCTACAGCGATATTTATTATCTACCCACACTGCCCATGGTAACACTCTTAGCCACATTACGCTGACCATGTATTTAGTCTCTCCATGTGGCCATAATATGGTTTATTGGTCCTTCGTGGCCGAGTTAGTTTCACGCTATGCTTGCACTCCGGAGGTCTTGGGTTCGACTTGAGGGAATTTTGTTATTACTTTCTGGTCCTGACTTAATTTCTAATCAATCTAATCATTTTATGTATTTTAGTTCGAGATATCGTGTAGTTATGAAAGAAAAGGAAAGAGGCCGAAAGTCTGCTCTGAATTCGTTCCGATGCCCGTAGTCTGTAGTCTGATTTCAATAACAATCGGTTCAAAAGAATCTAATTCTTTTTGAAAACTCCCAAACATAATTAACGATGTCGAAGTATAATTAATTCTGAATACCCTTTATTTTAATTATTTTCATTATGCAGAGTTTGTCTTGAGGGTGTTGAGCTCATAAACGGAAGAACTTTTGAACAATTGAAGAGTTCTGTTTAAGTGTGTGTGTGTGTTTTTTTTTTTGGGGGGGGGGGGGGGGG
>NW_007377988.1:0-26950 GCF_000475195.1 Diaphorina citri | reverse complement strand
AGTTGCAAATGGGTAAAAATTATGAATAAATGGTCGATTCCTATGTAAAAAGTTGGGAAAAATCCAAATCTGAGGTCAAAACTCCCAAAAAATAACTGTAAACGATCGAAAATTCAATTTTTATTTTCCGTTCTAATTTGCCTACAGATATCTGAGTATAGGTATCGATGTGTAGGTAGGTACATAATTATTACATTAGTTTTTGTTTTCTTTTTTACTTCTTTTGCTCTAGATTATTCACATTTTGTCTCATTCTTTGCTTTTTTTCCTACTGTATATAATATACCTACTGATGTATGTTAACAACCCAATGTGTTGAAACATGAAATAAATAAACTTTGATACTTTGATGAAGATGTGTGACGTCAGACTTAACGCAGTTGCTATTTTCGTCCGCTAGGTAGCGCCAGTATGCAAGCGCGCTAGCGGAGGAGCAGTAGAGGTTCCAAACTTTTCGCCTGTGGGTAAAACACCCAATAGTCGTTGTCAAATCAAATATGGTCACTGTAAAATATTATCTGAGAAACTGAAATATCCGCATCGCCAGCGTACTCAAAGCCAGCCAAGTTACCTTGGAGGGTATTTCGAATTGTAAGCGCTAGGTCGCTGGTTCAATCCTGCCTGGGCCGAACTTTATCCTGAAGAGATACGTTTTGTTTTCCGAATGGCCGGCTTTCTAAGTTTCTACTGTCCCGTCTCTACTTGAACCGTGTTAATTAGAAATCGAAAAAAAGTTAAATTGGCCCTCCTCTTTCAGCAACTAAAATTTGCATATTTCGGCGTTACTTAGTACCTATTGATTTTGCTGAATATAATGAAGGATCTCTTTTCTAATCCACAAATAATAACACAAACAGCGCCACAGGGTCTGAAGGCGATGTTGGCATACATTTGGCTTTGGTATTGATTTTGTTAAAGTTCTAATTGGATAAGACATGCAGACATTGCAGACTCTTGGCATGTCTCTTTTATTTACGACCAATTGAGACCTGAAGCCTGAAGGGCTCTACTTGAACCGTGTTAATTAGAAATCGAAAAAAGTTAAATTGGCCCTCCTCTTTCAGCAACTAAAATTTGCATATTTCGGCGTTAGTACCTATTGATTTTGCTGAATATAATGAAGGATCTCTTTTCTAATCCACAAATAATAACACAAATAGCGCCACAGGGGCTGAAGGCGATGTTGGCATACATTTGGCTTTGGTATTGATTTTGTTAAAGTTCTAATTGGATAAGACATGCAGACATTGCAGACTCTTTGATCGTGTTAATTAGAAGCACAAATCATATTAGAAACCGCTAATCTAGTAAAGAATCAGATGATGGTAATACTAATACAGGATATTATATGTACTCCTAGCAATAAAACCTCAGCGGTGTATTAGATTAGCAGAAGCACGGTAGATTTCGGATCTGGTGGTTGGTGGTTCAAGTCAAGTAATAATTCAAGGCACATTCTTTTACATGCATGCCATTCCATGCCCAATGGCCCATGTACTCCTAGCAATAAAACCTCAGCGGTGTATTAGCAGAAGCACGGTGCATTTCGGATCTGGTGGTTGGTGGTTCAAGTCAAGTAATAATTCAAGGCACATTCTTTTACATGCATGCCATTCCATGCCCAATGGCCCATACGGGAGCTTAAAAGTTTGGTTAGAAAATTTTCGCCCCACCTGGGATTCGAACCCAGAGCTTCGGGATTGATGTTTAGTACTCTTGACCACTCGGCCGCAGAGGTGGGTCTGTGATCTCTTCTGAGCTGTAAAGCCATTTTGGTTCCTATTTTACTTAAGTTATGTTTAACAATGGATACTTGTAAGTCCGTATACTTATAAGTAAAATAGTAGGTATTTACAAAGGACGTCTAAATGGAGCAGTTGCAAATGGGTAAAAATTATGAATAAATGGTCGATTCCTATGTAAAAAGTTGGGAAAAATCCAAATCTGAGGTCAAATTGGTTAGAAAATTTCCGCCCCGCCTGGGATTCGAAACCAAGAGCTTCGGGATTGATGTTTAGTACTCTTGACCACTCGGCCGCAGAGGTGGGTCTGTGATCTCTTCTGAGCTGTAAAGCCATTTTGGTTCCTATTTTACTTAAGTTATGTTTAACAATGGGTAAGTCCGTATACTTATAAGTAAAATAGTAGGTATTTACAAAGGACGTCTAAATTACATAGGTAAATTCAATAATAGGCATCTTGGGCTGTAAAAACTCACCGTAAAACCAGCATCTGTTTTCGCCAAACTTGGGCTTCATGATGTCGGGTAACAATGGGTAAGTCCGTATACTTATAAGTAAAATATAGTAGGTATTTACAAAGGACGTCTAAATTACATAAATTCAATAATAGGCATTTTGGGCTGTAAAAACTCACCGTAAAACCAGCATCTGTTTTCGCCAAACTTGGGCTTCATGATGTCGGGCTTGTACTCGTTGGGCAGATCCTTGGAAACATAACCCAAGTAAGCGCAACTGATCTATTACATAAATTCAATAATAGGCATCTTGGGCTGTAAAAACTCACCGTAAAACCAGCATCTGTTTTCGCCAAACTTGGGCTTCATGATGTCGGGCTTGTACTCGTTGGGCAGATGATCCATGAGGGCCCCAACTCCCGTGATAAGAAGGGGTACACCCCAGGCATACAGCTCGTACATGCGCAGACGAAACGTTTCCTGCGTCTTGTCCAAGCTTGTGGGCCGGATGTCCCTGTGAAGAGAAGACATGGGCTCGATTAGAATATTGGAAGAAATAGCAAAGGTTGAGTGTGAAGGGCATCCACTCGTAAAATTTGTAGCCAAAACCAAATGTCAACCCAAAGCAATCACCCTATTTAGGGCTGATTGAGAGGCTGACGAAAAATACGAAAACATCTGTACACGGGAAAAGGCAAAAAAGAAAAAGAAGAGAGAAGAATATTGATAGAATTAGAATTAGATTTAGGAATCGAATAGAATTGGGTTTTGGGAGGTTGATGGGTAGAATGGGAGAGATCGGAGGAATTGGGTAGAAATTGGGAGGTTTATGAAAGAACGATTAAACTCATACAGAAATTGCTTTTCCTCCTCCCAACTTTGAAAAGAGGGATGAGAAGAAGTATGTAATACCTAGGCTACAGCGATATTTATTATCTACCCACACTGCCCATGGTAACACTCTTAGCCACATTACGCTGACCATGTATTTAGTCTCTCCATGTGGCCATAATATGGTTTATTGGTCCTTCGTGGCCGAGTTGGTTTCACGCTAGGCTTGCACTCCGGAGGTCTTGGGTTCGACTTGAGGGAATTTTGTTATTACTTTCTGGTCCTGATTTAATTTCTAATCAATCTAATCATTTTATGTATTTTAGTTCGAGATATCGTGTAGTTATGAAAGAAAGGAAAAGAGGCCGAAAGTCTGCTCTGAATTCGTTCCGATGCCCGTAGTCTGTAGTCTGATTTTAATAACAATCGGTTCAAAAGAATCTAATTCTTTTTGAAAACTCCCGAACATAATTAACGATGTCGAAGTATAATTAATTCTGAATATCCTTTATTTTAATTATTTTCATTATGCAGAGTTTGTCTTGAGGGTGTTGAGCTCATAAGCGAAAGAACTTTTGAACAATTGAAGAGTTCTGTTAAAGTGTTTTTTTTTTGGTTGATGTTAGGTATACATACTCATACCTGATAGCCAAAGGCGCGATTTAGATAACGATACACATGCCGGCATGTCTCTTTTATTTACGACCAATTGAGACCTGAAGCCTGAAGGGCTCTACTTGAACCGTGTTAATTAGAAATCGAAAAAAGTTAAATTGGCCCTCCTCTTTCAGCAACTAAAATTTGCATATTTCGGCGTTAGTACCTATTGATTTTGCTGAATATAATGAAGGATCTCTTTTCTAATCCACAAATAATAACACAAACAGCGCCACAGGGGCTGAAGGCGATGTTGGCATACATTTGGCTTTGGTATGTATTTTGTTAAAGTTCTAATTGGATAAGACATGCAGACATTGCAGACTCTTTGATCGTGTTAATTAGAAGCACAAATCATATTAGAAACCGCTAATCTAGTAAAGAATCAGATGATGGTAATACTAATACAGGATATATGTACTCCTAGCAATAAAACCTCAGCGGTGTATTAGCAGAAGCACGGTGCATTTCGGATCTGGTGGTTGGTGGTTCAAGTCAAGTAATAATTCAAGGCACATTCTTTTACATGCATGCCATTCCATGCCCAATGGCCCATACGGGAGCTTAAAAGATTGGTTAGAAAATTTCCGCCCCGCCTGGGATTCGAAACCAAGAGCTTCGGGATTGATGTTTAGTACTCTTGACCACTCGGCCGCAGAGGTGGGTCTGTGATCTCTTCTGAGCTGTAAAGCCATTTTGGTTCCTATTTTACTTAAGTTATGTTTAACAATGGGTAAGTCCGTATACTTATAAGTAAAATAGTAGGTATTTACAAAGGACGTCTAAATTACATAGGTAAATTCAATAATAGGCATCTTGGGCTGTAAAAACTCACCGTAAAACCAGCATCTGTTTTCGCCAAACTTGGGCTTCATGATGTCGGGCTTGTACTCGTTGGGCAGATGATCCATGAGGGCCCCAACCCCCGTGATAAGAAGGGGTACGCCCCAGGCATACAGCTCGTACATGCGTAGACGAAACGTTTCCTGCGTCTTGTCCAAACTCGTGGGGCGGATGTCCCTGTGAAGAGAAGACATGAGCTCGATTAGAATATTGGAAGAAATAGCAAACGTTGAGTGTGAAGGGCATCCACTCGTAAAATTTGTAGCCAAAACCAAATGTCAGCCCAAAGCAATCACCCTATTTAGGGCTGATTGAGAGGCTGACGAAAAATACGAAAAAATCTGTACACGGGAAAAGGCGAAAAAGAAAAAGAAGAGAGAAGAATATTGATGGAATTAGAATTGGATTTTGGGAGGTAGATGGTTAGAATGGGAGGAATTAGGTAGAAATTGGGAGGTTTATGAAAGAACGATTAAACTCATACAGAAATTGCTTTTCCTCCTCCCAACTTTGAAAAGAGGGATGAATGATGGAGCAAATTTCGGCCCAAGCTACATAGGGGATTCAGATTTCCTGCGCGCTAATAACCCAAGCTGCCTGTACCGCCCTGGTAATGCTCGCCACTCACGCTCAGACTGTCTGATATTTCAATATTTTAGGATTTAGGAATCGAATAGAATTGGGTTTTGGGAGGTTGATGGGTAGAATGGGAGAGATGGGAGGAATTGGGTGGTTTATGAAAGAACGATTAAACTCATACAGAAAATGCTTTTCCTCCTCCCAACTTTGAAAAGACGGATGGATGGATGATGGAGCAAATTCGGGCCCAAAAGCTACATAGGGGAGTCAGAATTCCTGCGCGCTAATAACCCAAGCTGCCTGTACCGCCCTGGTAATGCTCGCCACTCACGCTCAGACTGTCTGATATTTCAATATTTTAATTATTTCTCCCCGTTCAAGTTCTAGTGATTTTCCTGTTCTGGAGGCCAAAGACCGGAAGAAAACATCAAATAATGTTAATTTTGAGGAGTCTGGAAATTGGCATTCAAATCACATTTGCTAAAGCCAACAAGCAACAAGATAGACTACTATTCAGTATCTTTCTCGTAAACCACATGACCGCAGTATCATACAGAAAACCAAACTCTCACACACGAAGACACGGTATTTTTCTGCTGAGTAAAGATAAAACACGGCAAAAAACAATGAAATAATGTTGGAAGCTAAAGAAATTATCAGTAAACAACGTCGAAGGAAACAGTTTTCCATTGGCTCAGCAGAAATTGGCGATATGACTAGAAAAATGAAACAATGGGATATTATAGAAAGACGTATCAGTTTTAACAATAAGGACATATGTGATAGTTATGTTGGTGGGATATATGCTGTTTTAACAATGAAATATATGGCGTTGTGAGAAATGGGATCTATGCTTTGTAACTCTGCTCTTTTATTAGACTTATTATTTATTATTAAGAGTGATGATTGATGATGATATGGGTTTTATTATGAGCCCCTTGATAATTAAGATTTAATGGTGCTTATTAGTGCATCCACACCACACTGTGCATTTTAGCCTTTATTTAGGTACCTGGAGGAGATGTAATGGTGCTTATTAGTGCATCCACACCACACTGTGCATTTTAGCCTTTATTTAGGTACCTGGAAGGGACTGACAAGAAACGTCGACCCTATTTAAGTAGTAGGAAAAGGCTGGGAAGAAGAAGACTTTAGGTATGTACCTATGTGGATTTCAGATTATTAAAGGTTTGTGGTGTCATCAGTAATTTACAACAGTACAAAATATGCATAAACTAAATGAACTTGTGGGTATATCGAATCCCACAAAACCCATCTCTATAAACCCCAGATATTGTAGAAAACACATCCGAGCTTTTGACCCAAATATCAAAGATAATGATGATTTCTAAACTTACAATTTAAAGACAAAGGAAAGTATTAAGCATAAGAGGTACTCATATTGTGGTTGTAGTCATTTAAAACGGCACAAGAAATACGCATCAACTTGTAATACCTGTATGCATATCGAATCCCACAAATTTTAGCATTCGGATGGTTTATAGCGTTTATAATACAATATTTTATGCTTATTGCATATTCCTATTCCACAAAATTCATCTCTCCAAAACCAAAATTACTCATTTTAGAAAACAAGAACTTTCGACCCAGATTTCAAATGGTGGTACAGCTGAAGCATTTGCTAAAGCCAACAAGCAACAAGATAGACTACTATTCAGTATCTTTCCGTAAACCACATGACCGCAGTATCATACAGAAAACCAACCTCTCACACACGAAGACACGGTATTTTTCTGCTGAGCAAAGATAAAACACGGCAAAAAACAATGAAATAATGTTGGAAGCTAAAGAAATTATCAGTAAACAACGTCGAAGGAAACAGTTTTCCATTGGCTCAGCAGAAATTGGCGATATGACTAGAAAAGTGAAACAATGGGATATTATAGAAAGACGTATCAGTTTTAACAATAAGGACATATGCGATAGTTATGTTGGTGGGATATATGCTGTTTTAACAATGAAATATATGGCGTTGTGAGAAATGGGATCTATGCTTTGTAACTCTGCTATTTTATTAGATTTATTATTAAGAGTGATGATTGATGAATTTGATGATGAGATGGGTTTTATTATGAGCCCGTTGCCCCTTGATAATTGAGATGTAATGGTGCTTATTAGTGTATCCACACCACACTGTGCATTTTAGCCTTTATTTAGGTACCTGGAAGGGACTGACAAGAAACGCCGACCCTATTTAAGTATTAGGAAAAGGCTGGGAAGAAGAAGACTTTAGGTGTGTACCTATGTGGATTTCAGATTAATAAAGGTTTGTGGTGTCATCAGTAATTTACAACAGTACAAAATATGCATAAACTAAATGAACTTGTGGGTATATCGAATCCCACAAAACCCATCTCTATAAACCCCAGATATTGTAGAAAACACATCCGAGCTTTTGACCCAATTATCAAAGGTAATGATGATTTCTAAACTTACAATTTAAAGACAAAGGAAAGTACTAAGCTTAATAGGTACTCATATTGTGGTTGTAGTCATTTAAGTAAGTAAAACGGCACAAGAAATACGCATGAACTTGTAATACCTGTATGCATATCGAATCCCACAAATTTTAGGATTTGGATGGTTTATAGTTTATAGCGTTTATAATACAATATTTTATGCTTATTGCATATTCCTATCCCACAAAATTCATCTCTCCAAAACCAAAATTACTCATTTTAGAAAACAAGAACTTTCGACCCAGATTTCAAATGGTGGTACAGCTGAATCTGAATAACAATAGCACGCATTGTAAGTAGTGATAGTGACTACCCGGAGATCCGTTTTGTGGTCGAGGTATCTTTAAAACAGTGCATATAAGTAGGACCAGCAGGCCCAGTCAGAGGGGGTTTATCCGGCCATTCTGATCCCACTTGACCCGACCGAATTCCATAAAGGTGTGTCCAAACATAGTCGACCGGCTGTCGATCGACGAGGAAAATCTGTGTGAACGTGTCCGTCGACATCGATTGGTGGCCGGTCGACTATGTGTGGACTATAACTGTGGACGCACCTTAAGGGAGCTCGGAGTCAGCCATTTTTCCCAGCTAAAAGAAAATTCCGGCCCTGCATAGAAGTTGTTACGCAGGTACACAGATAAACGCAGTATGGATAGGTAAGTACAAAATCTGTACAGACCAAAAACCACAAGAATCATCTCACAGATTTAAAATAATGTGTACGTAGGATGTAGGAAACGCACACGACGATTGACCCAGATTTGGAGTCTGGTTTGAATTCTCAAATTCTTAAAATCACCGAGACAAAGACTTTGATGATTGGCTAAGTCAATATACTGAGAAACAAGGAGACTGGTAGTTATCTGGTTTAAAGCAGGAACTCACGCGAGAAGGCGAGTTTAATGATGGACGTGAAGAGATGGAAGAAAGTTTTTTGTCTGAGATCGAAGTTTTAGTAATTGGCTGACTGGTTTTGGAAATTGAATTATTAGACCAGTGAGAGAAACAAGGAGACTGGTAGTTATCTGGTTTAAAGCAGGAACTCACGCGAGAAGGCGAGTTTAATGATGAATGTGAAGAGATGGAAGAAAGTTTTTTGTCTGAGATCGAAGTTTTAGTAATTGGCTGACTGGTTTTGGAAATTGAATTATTAGACCAGTGACCGAGACAAAGACTTTGATGATTGGCTACGTCAATATACTGAGAAACAAGGAGACTGGTAGTTATCTGGTTTAAAGCAAGAACTCACGCGAGAAGGCGAGTTTAATGATGAACGTGAGAGATGGAAGAAAGTTTTTTGTCTGACATCGAAGTTTTAGTAATTGGCTGACTGGTTTTGGAAATTGAATTATTAGACCAGTGGCGTAAGTTGACCAGAAGTAGCAGATAGATACTCCTTGCTTCGGTGGTGTAGTGGTCAAGACGCTCGTCTGGTAAACAGGAGGGCGGGGGTTCGATCCCATCCGAGGCATGGAATTTTATCCTCAATCATTTGAGAATTTGACCACATAATAATGGACCTCTAAGGGTTATTGAAAACAAAGGGCGGAATAATTGCCTGGGGCAATCTCTACCATTCAACGATGTTTTAATCTAGCAAATAGGTACCCCATTGAAATATTTGCAATCGAAAAACGAGTGCAATTTTTTCTGTCGATGGTGGGTATCGAACCCGGTACCATCCACATGAGAAGCTACAGATTTCAAGATGTGTCAGATGGACTACTCATTCATTTATCCAATCTCTGCGAACGTGCCTTCGTGTCAAAAACAAAACATCCGTCTAATTATTCGTTATCAGTGTGAGGAGAAAAAGTGGCGTAAGTTGACCAGAAGTAGCAGATAGATACGTCTGGTAAACAGGAGGGCGGGGGTTCGATCCCATCCGAGGTATGGAATTTTATCCTCAATCATTTGAGAATTTGACCAAATAATAATGGACCTCTAAGGGTTATTGAAAACAAAGGGCGGAATAATTGCCTGGGGCAATCTCTATATCATTCAACGCTGTTTTAATCTAGCAAATAGGTACCCCATTGAAATATTTGCAATCGAAAAACGAGTGCAATTTTTTCTCTCGATGGTGGGTATCGAACCCGGTACCATCCACATGAGAAGCTACAGATTTCACAGATGTGTCAGATGGACTTCTCATTCATTTATCCAATCTCTGCGAACGTGCCTTCGTGTCAAAAACAAAACATCCGTCTAATTATTCGTTATCAGTGTGAGGAGAAAACTAATTCCATATCAGCCACGTTAACCACAAAAGATGCACGGCTAATTTATCAGCTCGGTCCACATCTGCGTCGCTTGTGAGTAATCTCTAAATTAGTTAATCTCTAATCAGAACCAGTACCTATAAGTTCAGTAGCTCTTTATTTAGAGTTAGACTGTCTGTCATCTTATGACCCATAATGCTAAAAACAAGACGTATATTCAGAAGCCACGACAATGAAAAAGAAAGCTCTTTTTTTTAACCAACCCTGTAATAACATTGGTCACTGCTCAATGTGTGAAAGCTCCTTTTTGCGTTTAACCTAACCCTGTAATAACACTGGTCACTGCTCATTTGTGACAGCTCCTTTTTGTAGCAATTTTCCATTGACGTGACTTCTGAACAAGTACCGTATCTTTTCCAAAAGTTACGTTCTCCATAATTGAATTTTCGGAAAACTGTATTGTTTTGTACAACGCTTATGATACCTGAGATCAATCAGTGTGATTTCTCAATTATTTAGCCTTAAGATACCATGGTATACCATGGTATCTTAAGGCTAAATAATTGAGAAATCACACTGGGTATACCATGGTATCTTAAGGCTAAATAATTGAGAAATCACACTGATTTCGGAAAACGTAAGTCCCATCAAAATTGTGCATGTGCAGAGATAGGTTTTGGTCAACTTACGTCTCACGTTTCAATCAGTATTTGTATTAATATAAACAGTGCTTTATTTACATTTTTCAGTAGAAACAAAAGAATTATTGTCACTTGGTGGTACGAAATCTCTCTAAAAAGTAAGATATTTGGCTTGTTTGTCTGCCAACATAGCCACTTCTCGTTCATTTCTACATCGCTTGTACCGGGACTACCGGGCTGTTAACACTCTATGTTTGTTTAATTATTCATGTTATCTGTTGATCACGATTTGAAGAATAATTTCATTCATTTATTTCATTTCTTCATATCTCTAATCAGAACCAGTAACTATAAGTTCAGTAGCTCTTTATTTAGAGTTAGACTGTCTGTCATCTTATGACCCATAATGCTAAAAACAAGACGTATATTCAGAAGCAATCACTAATCAGAACCAGTACCTATAAGTTCAGTAGCTCTTTATTTAGAGTTAGACTGTCTGTCATCTTATGACCCATCATGCTAAAAACAAGACGTATATTCAGAAGCCACGACAATGAAAAAGAAAGCTCCTTTTTGCGTTTAACCTAACCCTGTAATAACACTGGTCACTGCTCATTTGTGACAGCCCCTTTTTGTAGCAATTTTCCATTGACGTGACTTCTGAACAAGTACCGTATCTTTTCCAAAAGTTACGTTCTCCATAATTGAATTTTCGGAAAACGTAAGTCCCATCAAAATTGTGTATGTGCAGAGATAGGTTTTGGTCAACTTACGTCTTACGTTTCAATCAGTATTCGTATTAGTAGATATAAACAGTGCTTTATTTACATTTTTCAGTAGAAACAAAAGAATTATTGTCACTTAGGTTGGTGGTACGAAATCTCTCTAAAAAGTAAGATATTTGGCTTGTTTGCCTGCCAACAGAGCCACTTCTCGTTCATTTCTACATCGCTTGTACCGGGCTGTTAACAGTGTTAACACTCTATGTTTGTTTAATTGTTCATGTTATCTGTTGATCGATCACGATTTGAAGAATAATTTCATTCATTTATTTCATTTCTTCAAACACTTCGCACCATTATTATTATTATGGGAAACTGTGACGTTTACACAAATCTCTCTTATACGATGTGATGAGAGAGAATTTTTGTAAACAAACCGAAATTTTATTCTTTTTGCGTTTAACCAACCCTGTAATAACATTGGTCACTGCCACTGCTCAATGCGTGAAAGCTCCTTTTTGCGTTTAACCTAACCCTGTAATAACACTGGTCACTGCTCATTTGTGACAGCTCCCTTTGGTAGCAATTTTCCATTGACGTGACTTCTGAACAAGTACCATATCTTTTCCAAAAGTTACGTTCTCCATAATTGAATTTTCGGAAAACGTAAGTCCCATCAAAATTGTGCATGTGCAGAGATAGGTTTTGGTCAACTTACGTCTCACGTTTCAATCAGTATTTGTATTAATATAAACAGTGCTTTATTTACATTTTTCAGTAGAAACAAAAGAATTATTCAATTATTGTCACTTAGGTTGGTGGTACGAAATCTCTCTAAAAAGTAAGATATTTGGCTTGTTTGTCTACCAACATAACCACTTCTCGTTCATTTCTACATCACTTGTACCGGGCTGTTAACAGTGTTAACACTCTATGTTTGTTTAATTATTCATGTTATCTGTTGATCACGATTTGAAGAATAATTTCATTCATTTATTTCATTTCTTCAAACACTTCGCACCATTATTATGGGAAACTGTGACGTTTACACAAATCTCTCTTATACGATGTGATGAGAGAGAATTTTTGTAAACAAACCGAAATTTTATTGTTTTTAAGAAATGAAATTGTTTTGATTTTTCATAATTTTTTACGACTCCTGTTAAAATTGAACATTTTCAAACTTCCAATATTAAGTAATAACTAATGTAGTGCCGAATTTCAAATTATTGCGATGCCATTGTTTGTGTATTTTTGAAACAATAAAAAACTCTTGATTGGAAAGTGACTAGCCAAGGTTAATAGTTAATACCGAAGGCGTTCTTTACCACCTAACCCAGAGCTCTATTGTTGAGTGTTCAAATTATCGAATAAATTATGAAGAAATTCCATCTTTTATTGTTTTTAAGAAATGAAATTGTTTTGATTTTTCATAATTTTTTACGACTCCTGTTAAAATTAAACATTTTCAAACTTCCAATATCAAGTAATAACTAAGGTAGTGCCGAATTTCAAATTATTGCAATATTAAGTAATAACTAAGGTAGTGCCATTGTTTGTGTATTTCTGAAACAATAAAACACTCTTGATTGGAAAGTGACTAGCCAAGGTTAATACCGAAGGCGTTCTTTACCACCTAACCCAGAGCTCTATTGTTGAGTGTTCAAATTATCGAATAAATTATGAAGAAATTCCATGCCTCGGCTGGGATTGGACCCGCGCCCTCCTGTTTACGAGGAGGTCTTTATATTTTTAATTTTTTTTTAACTGATATACGGGCCTCCATGTTATTTTCGTCATAAACTCTTTTTATTGCCACAAGTTTCCAATCCTTCCAATCGTCAAGATATAAACTTAATTACCAATGTCCAACATAACTCAATGTTCAAGATAACTCAACTTCCAACATAACTCAACTTCAATGGCAACTTTCATGATAGCTTGCAGGGCCGTTATGCGGGCCCTGGGGCTAGCTCCGGTCCCTTTTCAACATTTTTCACAAAGAAGAAGAAAGATACTGCTTCCGGGGCCCTCTTGAGGCGCCTAGGCTCGGGACTGACTCCAATAATGGTCACATTATTACAACATAATTAAAAAAAAATCGATTTCCGCAAGGGACGGATATCATCCTGTACAGAAAAGGTTCTCGGAACTGCTGGCTTTCTCCTATCCCGTTTTCCTTGATAAAACCTTAGCAGTTACAGTTCCTTCTATCAAACGACCTAAAAAAAAGGCTGCTGGTTTCGAGCCTCCTTGAGTATACGAACTCCCCCTGTCAACGACCCTGATAGATTGTCATTGTCCAGGATAACTTAAGGATGAGTTTGGAACGGTAGCTAATGGGCAATTGATGGAGTAATAAAACCATTTAATGAGTTACTCAAGTTTTATTGAAGTTTTTATTCTCCGCCCATATCAGCTGTTGGTAGCAAAGTAGTTGTACATACTTTGTAATATCATCCCGTACAGAAAAGGTTCTCGGAACTGCTGGCTTTCTCCTATCCTGACTCCAATAATGCTCACATTATTACAACATGATTTAAAAAAAAAAAATCGATTTCCGCAAGGGACGGATATCATCCTGTACAGAAAAGGTTCTCGGAACTGCTGGCTTTCTCCTATCCCGTTTTCCTTGATAAAACCTTAGCAGTTACAGTTCCCTCTATCAAACGTCCTAAAAAAAGGCTGCTGGTTTCGAGCCTCCTTGAGTATACGAACTCCCCCTGTAAACGACCCTGATAGCTCGTCATTGTCCAGGAGAACTTAAGGATGAGTTTGGAACGGTAGCTAATGGGCAATTGATGGAGTAATAAAACGATTTAATGAGTTACTCAAGTTTTATTGAAGTTTTTATGCTGCTGGTTTCGAGCCTCCTTGAGTATACGAACTCCCCCTGTAAACGACCCTGATAGCTCTCCCTCTATCAAACGTCCTAAAAAAATGCTGCTGGTTTCGAGCCTCCTTGAGTATACGAACTCCCCCTGTAAACGACCCTGATAGCTCGTCATTGTCCAGGATAACTTAAAGGATGAGTTTGGAACGGTAGCTAATGGGCAATTGATGGAGTAATAAAACGATTTAATGAGTTACTCAAGTTTTATTGAAGTTTTTATTCTCCGCCCATATCAGCTGTTGGTAGCAAAGTAGTTGTACATACTTTGTAATTGCCTTTTACAAGTACAGATAGGTCTAAGACTTACTCTAAGTACCTAACAAAACAAGTGGATATCTTTAAATATACATGCTTTATCTTGTAAGCGTCCAAAATTTTTGATAGAGGTCCGTCAAATGTCAAGCCGGAAAATCTCCATTATGAAAAACGCTATATCAAATAGCGGTGTATACAGGTATTAGCGGTGTATAAGCAGAGTACAAGCGGTGAAAATTACGTGCTATACCGACTACCGGATACCATCAGGTTTACCGTAAATATGAAGAGTTTTTGTTTACATTCCTGCCTCGGTGGCGTAGAGATCAAGACGCTCGCCTAGTAGTCAGGAGGTCGTGGGTTCAATCCCTGCTGAGATATAGAATTTTATCCTTAATATTGTTTGAGAATTCGAAGAAAATAATAGTCGTAACCTGCTGCTGGGTTAGAGTAAGGGGACTTCTTTGAGCAGTATAATTCGAGTAACCCTCGTTTAGACTGCGGGGTAGAAGGACTTTCTAGTCCTGTCTCAGCGTGACATATAGGATTATAGACGACCGACCGTAGATCGATGTAGACTGTTCACACTGCCTCGATAACGCTATCGATCGACCATGTTTGGACACGCCTTAAAAATCCGTAAAAAGGGCAAAAATCAACACCTACTGACTACTGATGTCCCGTCTGTCGAGTTCAGTCTATTTTCAATTAGATTCAATTGTGACCCGACTTATCTAATATCATTGTTTAGCCTATTCCTAGAATATTGCATGACTGTAATAGTATGACAGTGTCATATAGACATGCTGATATCATGTGTGGTAGTGTGGTATTCCCTTATAGTCGTTCCAATGCGATGATTCGCATGACATAGGGATGTCTAGGGAGTAATTTTTATTATTCACCGCTTGACTGGGGCACTCATTTTAATTAATTATGCCAGCCTAGTTATCTTCAGCCAGCCTATAGTTAGCATCAAGGATTGGAGGATTATGGCCTCTCGCTAATCTGATGAAAAAGTTCACGTTCAGGTTGAGACTCTTTTAATTTCAAAGTTGACTTGAGCCGGCCTAGTTAGCTTGGTTGGTAGCGCGTCTGTCTTGTAAGCGCTAGGCCGCGGGTTCAATTCCGCCCGGGGCGGATTTCATCCTGATGGGATAATGTTCGTTAGGATTGATAAAGGAATCAAACCTCTAGAAAATAATAATTATGCCAGTCTAGTTACCTCTTTGAAGATTATGTCTCTCGACCTCGATTGTGATTGGCGATCTGATGAAAAGTTCATGTTCGATTCCGCCCGGGGCGGATTTCATCCTGATGGGATAATGTTCGTTAGGATTGATAAAGGAATCAAACCTCTAAAAAATAATAATTATGCCAGTCTAGTTACCTCTTTGAAGATTATGTCTCTCGACCAGTGTTGCCAGACTGGTCAGCTGAGATTAGCGTACAATTTTGCTGAAAATACCGTACTTTACCGTATGCAACTTTTGTAAAGTCGTACATTTTTGCATAGTGCCATACTTTTACAGCGAATTACCGTACATTATCGTATAAATTTCATTACCGTACACATTATCGTACCAAAGCTCGAATACCGTACAAATACGGTAATTACCGTACATCTGGCAACACTGCTCTCGACCTCGATTGTGATTGGTGATCTGATGAAAAGTTCATACATTAGGGCTCTTGGATTCGAATTGACATAAATATAGGTGTATGAATGACTCAAAGGATGAACACAAAAGCCGGGTTAACCCATTATTCTCGACTCTTTTTGGGGCCAAAGAGGGTTAAATTTCAATACCTCCCATGTGTAATACATATTGAAATGTAGTGTACATTTTTTATGAAACCAGTTTGAAGTAGATTACAGCCTGCCATGGGCAATCATGCTTGTAATGCAACATTTTTTATGAAACTAGTTTGAAGTAGATTACAGCCTGCCATGGGCAATCATGCTTGTAATGCCGTCAGCAATGTACTGCCTCAGACTCTTCATGTCTCTGTTTTAGAGTGGTCATTGGTTACTAGAAGGTTCTGGGTTCGAACTCTGCCTTTGCCTCATTTCATTGGTACATTTTTTATGAAACCAGTTTGAAGTAGATTACAGCCTGCCATGGGCAATCATGTTTGTAATGCCGTCAGCAATGTATACTGTCTCAGACTCTTCATGTCTCTGTTTTAGAGTGGTCATTGGTTACTAGAAGGTTCTGGGTTCGAACTCTGCCTTTGCCTCATTTCATTGGTCTCAGACTCTTCATGTCTCTGTTTTAGAGTGGTCATCGGTTACTAGAAGGTTCTGGGTTCGAACTCTGCCTTTGCCTCATTTCATTGGACATTGATCAGTGTTCTAGCTAATAGGTTGAAATCCTGTTTTAAGTGAAAGTAAAGGGGAAAAAACACTCTGTTTTTCTGATCCTTCCAAGTTGAAGGTTGAGGGATTCGATTCTCCTGCCTATGCTCTTTGCTCTCCTCTCGAGACTTTTTTCTTGCTATGTGTTCATAAGTAGTCTGAAGAGGTTTTGAGCAAGATAAATGCTCCAGGGAAACCAAATAGACGTTTGTTCACTAATAATATCAGTATTTATTTTATTTCAATATGATATTATGCCCTGATGTGTTCAATGTTCATATTCTAATCAGATATTGAGATATAGGTATGCCCTGAGTATTTATACATTAAGTAGTACCCGTATATTTAGCTCATAATCAGCTTGGGAGAACCAGTAGATATTACTAACAGTGGCGAATATCAAGTTGAAGGTTGAGGGATTCGAATCTCCTGCCTATGCTCTTTGCTCTCCTCTCCACTCTGCTTTTTAGCCTTAGACTCTCGAGACTTTTTTCTTGTTATGTGTTCATAAAAGTAGTCTAAAGAGGTTTTGAGCAAGATAAATGCTCCAGGGGAACCAAATAGACGTTTGTTCACTAATAATATCAATATTTATTTTATTTCAATATTATGCCCTGATATGTTCAATGTTCATATTCTAATCAGATATTGAGATATAGGTAATGCGCTGAGTATTTATACATTAAGTAGTACCCGTATATTTAGCTCATAATCAGCTTGGGAGAACCAGTAGATATCAAGCGCGCCGGGAGGCGCGCGAACGTCAAGAGTTCGCAGCACCGCCCGGCTTATATTAACACGAAACAGAATTTCAGCGTTTTTCGGCATTTTCACCTCAACTTTTCTCCCACTTCCCCTTAACTTTAAGCAAATTTTACTGACTCTCAACCTGGAGATCCTGGGTTCGAATACCGGCTAGGGCGGAAATTTTCTGACCGAAATTTTCCGTTCCTGGACAAGCATGGATGTAAAAGAATGTGCCTTGAAGTAATGTAAAAGCGGTTCAAAAAAAAAGCTCGAACTAAAGAGTACGAAATTCCATGCCTTGACTGAGATCGAACCCGCGCCCTCCTACCAGGCGAGCATTGACCACTACACCACCGAGAATCCTCCACTGACAAGATACCCCCTTCATATCTCAACTGTGAGATCAATAAACTTTCCTATTTAATACCCCAGCTGTGCATTATAATCAAGTCTGTATTAAATCTACTTAAGGTAGGTATTACGAGATACCCACTATAGGCGAGGTGCTCAACTAAAACTAGGAGCGTTGTTTGGTTATAGAACCGGTTGGTATTTCGGTGTAAAAGATCAACATTCGACCTTGACTTTACTTTACTTTGTAATAATTGCCTTTTACAAGTACAGATAGGTCTAAGACTTACTCCAAGTACCTAACAAAACAAGTGGATATCTTTAAATATACATGCTTTATCTTGTAAGCGTCCAAAATTTTTGATAGAGGTCCGTTAAATGTTGAAAGTACTTACCTAAACGTCCACCAAATATTGAAGCACATGGTATTGAGCCAGAAGAAGGCCGCCAAGAACAGGAAGTGCATGCCAGTAGCTGAAACAGAGAACAAAATGAAAAGTTAAAACGATATGAAATATTGAGTCGTGTGGTTTGTGTCGTAGCATTCTCAATTTCTCATTCCGTATTTGTGTCCTGAAGCCCAAGAAGAGTGGCCCAAGAGTCTTATCTAGTCTGCAATCTGTATTTCTGTCACCCAAAGCGACTAGCTCAATACCGGACATGGGGTTTCTATTGTATTCATACGGTGTCTATTCCGGTAAAGATAAGAAAAGACACAAAAAGATCTGTGGGTAAAATGAAAATGTATTCACATTGAAACAAGCTGGGCCCGTCCTTCCGGGAATTTTTTAATCCGTAGTTTATTCGATCGTGATTAGAGAAAATCAGTACCTATGTACCTACCTAATTTGTTTAATATTCAGTTTATTATTATTATTATACCGCTACATTGACTCGTGTGGTCTGTGTCGTAGCATTCTCATTCCGTATTTGTGTCCTGAAGCCCAAGAAGAGTGGCCCAAGAGTCTTATCTAGTCTGCAATCTGTATTTCTGTCACCCAAAGCGACTAGCTCAATATACCGGACATGGGGTTTCTATTGTATTCATACGTCTATTCCGGTAAAGATAAGAAAAGACACAAAAAGATCTGTAGGTAGAATGAAAATGTATTCACATTGAAACAAGCTGGGCCCGTTCCTCCGGGAATTTTTTAGTCCGTAGTTTATTCGATCGTGACTAGAGAAAATCAGTACCTATGTACCCTACCTACCTAATTTGTTTAATATTCAGTTTATTATTATTCTTGATTTGATTTTACTTTTATGTGATGATTTAAAATCAAGACTAGAGCCCGTTCTCCCTTTATTCCCAATATAATGTTTAAGTCACCCATCCATTTATTGGCCTTGTGAATTCATTATGCCAGCCTTGTTATCTTCAGCCAGCCTATAGTTAGATTATGGCCTCTCGCTAATCTGATGAAAAAGTTCACGTTCAGGTTGAGACTCTTTTAATTTCAAAGTTGACTTGAGCCAGCCTAGTTATAGCTTGGTTGGTGGCGCATCTGCCTTGTAAGCGCTCGGCCGCGGGTTCGATTCCGCCCGGGGCGGATTTCATCCTAATGGGATAAAGGAATCAAACCTCTAAAAAATAATAATTATGCCAGTCTAGTTACCTCTTTGAAGATTATGTCTCTCGACCTCGATTGTGATTGGCGATCTGATGAAAAGTTCATACATTGAGGCTCTTGGATTTGAATTGCCATAAATATAGGTGTATGAATGGCTCAAAGGATGAAGACAAAAGCCGGGTTAACCCATTATTCTCGACTCTTTTTGGGGCCAAAGAGGGTTAAATTTCAATACCTCCCATGTATAATACATATTGAAATGTAGTGTACATTTTTTAGACAAGACTGTTTTATTCTGAAACCAAATTGGTGCAATCCCATGGGGAAAGGGTATTGGTACTTTGTGGTAGGTACATTTTGTTAACCACTCCGGGTCTATCCAGATTTTTGACCTTTAAAAGGGTTGCGGTTGGTTGGTGCGAAGAAGTTATTCTAAACACTGCCATCCCTTTGATAGTTGCAAAAGTTGCCCACGGACAGAGTGTCTACCTAATTGAACAAACTACTGATTTAGGTGCTGATTAATGATTATTTATAGGTAGATATAGGTAGGTATGTTAATTGGTAAAACATTGATTTATTATTATTATTATTTTAAGGGGAATTAAATTCTTTGGTCCAATCAGATGCGATAACACTGCAATTCATAATTATTACTGTTTACAATAAATCGGATTTTCTAAACAAACAGAGGTGACACTCTGTTTAATGTAAACAAACGAATGAATGAAATCGCTTCTTTGACAGTAGATTACACAAGAACACAATATTACTCCGTACTAATCGTAATCAGCTAATCACACATTACACTGTGTTTGACAGAGGGAACTGTAACTACCAAGGGCTTATCTTCCCAAAAGCGAAGAGAGAAGGACAACATTATAGAAGTAAGTCATCCGTTCCGGACCTTCTCTGTTTAGGGTAAAATACGCCCCGGGCAGAATCGAAGCCGCGATCTAGCGCAAGACAGACGCGCTAGCCTCCAAGCCTACTAGACTGGCTTTTGAATTAAGCAGCTGATTACGCAATATTTTGTGTACAATACGTCATTCATTATATTATTCAAGTGGTTCATTTCCACTATTTTCACGTCATTATTAGGAGGTCTATTCCCATTCCTAAACCTTCCTATAGGTAAATTTGTATACGACTATACGTCATATGTAGCTCCATCAGCTCCCTAGGCCAGGTTAATTTCAGTTGTCTTTGATTCAAATCAGGGAGCCATTAATCAATGCATTTAATCACAATAACAAACCTGACCATATAGCCTGCCTGCCTGTAGCATGGCTTACATAATGGCCGGAAGTTATTATGCAATCCTCGCACAAGAACACAATATTACTCGTACGTAATCGTAATCAGGTAATCACACATTATACTTAACTGTATTTGACTACCCTCCAAGCTTACTAGACTGACTTTTGAATTAAACAGCTGATCACGCAATATTTTGTGTACAATACGTCACTCATTATATTATTCAAGTGGTTCATTTCCACTATTTTCACGTCATTATTAGGAGGTCAATTCCTATTCCTAAACCTTCCTATAGGTAAATTTGTATACGTCATAATTATGTAGCTCCATCAGCTCCCTAGGCTAGGTTAATTTCAGTTGTCTTTGATTCAAATCAGGGAGCCATTAATCAATGCATTTAATCATTTAATCACAATAACAAACCTGACCATATAGCCTGCCTGCCTGCAGCATGGCTTACATAATGGCCGGAAGTTATTATGCAATCCTCATAAAACAATCATAATAGCACCTTTAATCTCACCAACTCTGTACCGACCTATGGCTAGTTATTTATGTACATAAATATAGCTTAACATAGGTGACAATAAAACCGGTCTTAAATTAACGACTGAAGTGTTATCTACAACTTTCTCGCTTTGAGTATTTGAGTTCATATGTAGGTCGTCGCGACAAATTTCAAGATCAGAGCTCATTTGTGTGAGAAAATGTGAAAAAATCCACCAAAAACTATTTTTTTTTTTTTTTTTTTTTTGTTTTTTTTTTTTGTAAACTACATTCACGAACAAAAAATCGGGACACTTTTCATTTCCATTCCTTTACTCTGGTAGCCATTTGAGTCTGGCTGGGGGACGTGTACATAATAAAACTACATTCACGAACAAAAAATCGGGACACTTTTCATTTCCATTCCTTTACTCTGGTAGCCATTTGAGTCTGGTGGGACACTTTTCATTTCCATTCCTTTACTCTGGTAGCCATTTGAGTCTGGTTGGGGGACGTTAAACAGGGAGTAGAACAGCTTAGTCTGGCAGAGAGTATACCAGTCTGAATTTCAATTGCTAAAGAAATAGCAAAGGTACAGCTTAGTCTGGCAGAGAGTATACCAGTCTGAATTTCAATTGCTAAAGAAATAGCAAAGGTTTAGTAGAACAGCTTAGTCTGGCAGAGAGTATACCAGTCTGAATTTCAATTGCTAAAGAAATAGCAAAGGTTGAGTGCGAAGGGCATCCACTCGTAAAATGTGTAAGCAAAACCAAATGTCAGCCCAAAGCAATCACCCTAGTTAGGGTTGATAATGATTGAGAGGCTGACGAAAAACGCCGACCCCGTCTGTACACGGAAAAAGGCGAAGAAGTTACTATCTTCAAGGTACCTCTTTGATTTTCCATTTGGCTCTAATTTCAATGGAAAGTTAACTTTCCCGAGTTTACTATCTTCAAGGTACCTCTTTGATTTTCCATTTGGCTCTAATTTCAATGGAAAGTTAACTTTCCCGAGTTTTTTTTTCCCACGAGTGTATGTGTATGTGGACCTATATGGTCGGTTATTATGGGTACAATATTGCACTTGCTATAATAGCAGGTAATAATTTGCTAAGTCGTTCGACATGTAGGTCAAATATTAGCCTGTCTACGGCCAATCACTATAACAGCAGGTAATAATTTGCTAAGTCGTTCGACATGTAGGTCAAATATTAGCCTGTCTAATACGGCCAATCAGTACTACTGGAAAGTAGGTAAATCCATAAATCAGTATAAAACAGTCTATACTTCTCTAGTCTATTATAAAAGAGGGCTATTAGTTATACTGTTAGACATACTGTCCTAATCTGTCATATATTACATTACTTACTGTCTATCATTTATGGACCACCATTCTGGGCGTCCAAAGGGTTTTAAACCCCTATCTTTCGTGAAGTAAGTATCAGATGATATCTTTCTCACTGCCTCGGAAACATATTCACCTCGTCATCGATCGACGGCCGGTCGACTACGTTTGGACAAATGGACACACTTTAACACCAATAACACTCCAATGGATTATTAAATCAAGGTGTGATTATTTTAATAAGCACCAAAGTTGCGACATAATAACACAAAGAAATTGCATTTACATTTACATTTTAATAATTACCTCATAGAATCACGATTCCAAATACATAACTTCGTACAAGTAGTAGGTAATAAGTCCTGACGTTTTACCTGTATATTCGGATGAACTCTGGCCAGGGGAATCATTTTCAATTACACTTTTGCATCACATGTCTGCATGGGACGATGAGTCTCTACATAATCTCTAGAACTCTATTGTTATCATTATCTCATCCAACATCATCTGCATAACATCGACACTTAGGGAGACTGCACCCAAAATGGTCCACCGAAATCGGACTCGCGTATAATTTTTTTTTTTTTTTTTTCTTTTTTTAATTTTTTATCTGCTATGTACGTGGGTCTATCCAATAAGAGGCCCATCTTCTCGTCTGCTCAAACGTAGGTGCCACCTGCAACGAACTAGACCTGCTGCTAGCAAATGATGTGATTCAAGTTGCAGAGTATTGGAAGAAGAGTATCTGACACAATCATTGGTCAAGGCGGACCCGGAGTCCCGGAAAGTAAAGCAGGTATCTACGTGGATTAGATCGTAAAGCCCATACACACAATACTCTATGTTGCTACAGATTGCGGGTATGCGCCGTATGCGCAATTTTTGCGCAAATGTCCGGCCCAAACGAGTAGAATTTGCTCAAATTTCACTCGTTTGATAATTTTATTGAGTTATTTTAAAAAAAGATTTCATTTATCATAAAAAACATAGTTAATTTAATTATTTATTTATCTTATTTGTCAGAAACATAAATCCACTCATGATCATTCTCGTTCAGATAAATTAAAACTAAAAACAAATCATTTCGTTAAGTCGTATGAACATTGAACATACCTCAAGGCAGCTCCGTAAATTTAACATCCTTTGATAGTTGCAATAGTTGCCCACGGACAGAGTGTCTACCTAATTGAACAAACTACTGATTTAGGTGCTGATTATTTATAGGTAGGTATGTTAATTGGTAAAACATTGATTTCTTATTATTTTTTTAAGGGAAATTGAATTCTTTGGTCCAATCAGATGTGATAACACTGCAATTCATAATTATTACTATTTACAATAAATCGGATTTTGTAAACAAACAGAGGTGACACTCTGTTTAATGTAAACAAACGAATGAATGAAATCGCTTCTTTGACAGTAGATTACACAAGAACACAATATTACTCCGTACTTAATCGTAATCAGGTAATCACACATTATACTGTGAGGGAACTGTAACTACCAAGGGCTTATCTTCCCAAAAGCGAAGAGAGAAGGACAACATTATAGAACAGGGGTTTCCAACTTCCATGTGTATGCGGGCCACATGCTACATTCGGAGGTACTTCGCGGGCCACATATGTACATAGGGGAGCACCCTCAAGCAATAAGCCTACACAAAAACACGTGTTCCAATATTCGCCTCGAAGTCAAAGGACCAATATATCACGGGACATGGGCCAGTGCATTTCGTGCTTCACATCTGACAACTCATAATTATCACCCAATATCGGGATATGTTGTTTCGAACTGCATCGAAATGCAATATGCATTGGCAAAAAAACGATTCTTTTCTAGTATTTATAAACAATACTTTTGAGCGGTTGCCAAGGTTACTGAACGCTCGTGAGTAGATATTGTGAAGAGCCCACGAGAAGAAGGATGTGGGTTTGTACCTACTGTTATGAGCTAGTAGCATGGTACCACATTACCCCTTCCTGTAGAAGTGACAGTAAGGGATAATGATACATTATCTTTCCAAAAATATCAACAAAATGGGTACCAAAAGATAAAATAGTATGAAATCCCATTCTTTGACGACTAGAAAAATTTGGACTTCAAAGAGTCGAAAATTCCTGTGGGCTCCAAAAGACTACACATCAAAATCATCACTTTTTCCCACGAGCTATTCATATGTTTAGTGCAATATGTTGTCCGTTATAAATGACATATTTATTTACTGTGCATGTGGCTGTGAGTGTGCTTATTTGCTTAACTTTTAGCGAACCAGAGAGTTAAGCAACTGAAACAATGTTGTGTTTGGCTGGAAATCGTTGTCTAAAGTTGGCAGACTTGCCAGTTGTCGTTGGGCATGTAAATGAAGTTGGAATCGTTGAAGACTGTATGCTCGTATTGTATGGAAATGTGATTTTCGCATGTTGTTACTATTATGATGAACATCGTACTTCGTCTACTTAGTAAGTTTGGTTAGATAGAGATATTGTGACTTAAATTTTTTAAAAGAGGTTTGGTAGATTGAACTGTAACTGCTAAGGTCTTATCGTCCCGAAAGCCAAGAGGCAAGGAAGACAGGATAGGAGAAAGCCAGCTGTTCCGAAAACGAATATTATTAGTTTAGGATAAAATCCGCGGCCTAGCGCTTACAAGGCAGACGCTCTATTAACCAAGCTAACTAGGCTGGCATGTATAAGTTTATTGTCATTTTAAAGTTGGCAGACTTGCCAGTCGTCATGCAAATGAAGCTGGAATCGTTGAATATGTGCTCGTATTGTATGGAAATGTGATTTTTGCATGTTGTTACTATTATGATGAACATTGTACTTCTAGTAAGTTTGGTTTGGTTAGATAGAGATATTGTGACTTAATTTTTTTTAAAGAGGTTTGATAGATTGAACTGTAACTGCTAAGGTCTTATCGTCCCGCAAGCCAAGAGAGAAGGAAGACAGGATAGGAGAAAGCCAGCTGTTCCGAGAACGAATATTATCAGTTCAGGATAAAATCCGCGGCCTAGCGCTTACAAGGCAGACGCTCTATTAACCAAGCTAACTAGGCTGGCATGTATAAGTTTATTGTCATTTTCTATGTCACACAATTTCAGCCTCTTTCTCTCAAACTTCCGTTCCCGCCCACTTTCCACAGACCGTCACACTTTCTACATCTCTATTTCCTTGGATTCCGAAGATCATGTGAGACACGAAAGACAATGGATACCTATGCCCGCACTTGAGAACTCTATATCTATATCAGGGCCGTCTTTGGACCCCCGCCCCCCTCGAGCTTCATTTGTCTACTTTACCATAGGCCAGACTCCGAAAATTTGGAGCATCCACCCCACGGTCCATTAGTGTTTGGTCTCTCCGCCCCCCCCCCCCCCCCCCCTCCATTCCTTCACTCTGGTAGCCATTTGAGTCTGGCTGGGGGACGTTAAACAGGGAGTAGAACAGCTTAGTCTGGCAGAGAGTGTACCAGTCTGAATTTCAATTGCTAAAGAAATAGCAAAGGTTGAGTGCGAAGGGCATCCACTCGTAAAATGTCTAGTCAAAACCAAATGTCAGCCCAAAGCAATCACCCTAGTTAGGGTTGATTGAGAGACTGACGAAAAACGCCGACCTCGTCTGTACACGCTGAGATATGGAGAGAGCGGTTGTTGCACTCGCTCTGGTCAGTGGAGCGAGGAAACTGATGGTACACCAAGCGAAAACTGTGAAGACGATATATGCCAGGGGTGGCCATAACGTGGCTCGCGAGACAATCTTGTGCGGCTCTCTAATCATGGCTCATATTACTTGCTGAAAAAATTCTCTGAAGATCAGAATTTCCATGAGACTGAATTCTGAAGATTGTTGACTGGGGGACGTTAAAATTCGCCTGCTCTCTGAAGATCAGAATTTTCATGAGACTAAATTCTGAAGATTGTTGACTAAATTTTTCAAAAATTCGCCTGCGGCGTGGCTCGCCTGGAATCGGCTTTATGGGATTGCGGCTCCCAAAGGTAAGGTTAGTGGCCACCCCTGATATATTCTGTAGAGTCTACACTGTAGATCTACTAACTCAGGACAAGTCCTGCATGAGAAAATGAAAGTTATGTTCCGTCTCAGTAGTGTAATGTATAGTAAAAGCTCGAAATTTTTTCGAGATTTGACAGAGGGAACTGTAACTGCTAAGATCTTATCGTCCCGAAATCGAAGAGAGAAGGAAGACAGGATAGGAGAAAGCCAGCCGTTCCGAGAACGAACATTATCCGTTCAGGATAAAATCTTGGACTAAAAATCAATTACCACCATATCATAAGCATTTGTACAATGTGAATAGATGTGTAAAGAATGTGCGAAAAATATACCTGAAGAATGTAGGTAGACCTGTACATACTTCAAAGTAAAGAATTTATCTACCTCATTAGTCAGTGGAGTCATTAGCTTTACAAGAGACACTATCTGAATATAGGTACAAAATCTAGTGCAAGTAGGTACTCCTTCAATAACTTCACATTCATATGTATGTAAAGGCACA
>NW_007377987.1:128510-176380 GCF_000475195.1 Diaphorina citri | reverse complement strand
TTTTTTTCTTTTTTTTTTTTTTTTTTTTTTTTTTTTTTTTTTTTTAAGTAAGTACCTTCCTAGTTATGCGCCACCTAGATTTAAGTTCCTCAGATTCCTAACGGATTTTCAATTTTTCATCTAGCAGTCTACAGCAATGAAGAAACGAACGAACACGAGAGAGAGAGAGCGAGAGAGGGAGAGAGCAATCTTTATGAATAATGTAACGGTAAATGTTACATGGTTGAGTGACGTCACAAAAATAATAACAATTTTCATCAGAAATCTTTTCCCAATTCCGAAAGTTCTCCCTTCCCATATACCCACCACCTCTTTTTTTATTGTTTGTTATTCCCTTTCTCTCTCTCTCTCTCTCTCTCTTTCTCTCTCTCCCTCCCACATTTCCTTCTTACCAGTGTCAAATAGCAACTGAGTTTCCTAGGAAAGGATAAATTGGCACTTCCACCGAACAGCATGTAGAATAGAACACACCTTGTTTATCCTGCTGGGATAGGACTGAAAAGTCGCTTTACACCCACAGTCTAACCAAGATCTCATTTATATTTTTTACAGTTTATTGGAGCAACAATTAAAATCCCCCCCCCCCCTCCAAAATATTCTCAAATTTTTAGGGTGTAATATCTTTTGAGGGTCCAATGGTAGGTACCTACCTAAGTAGGTGCTCGATCTCGATATTTAATGACCATCATTCATTACTATCGAGTACAGAGTTCCATTTTACCGAGATTAAACATTTTCAAGAGTTTCAACTCTGTAAATTTTCGTTAGCTATCGAAACAAAAAAAGTTCCTGAAATAACGAACGGGGAAATATCAAATTGAATAAAAATTGCAGACGAAAAAAGAGAAGAGCATTTTCCAAAATGGAACGTCGCCAAAATTCTTTTTCAAAGAGAAGCAGTGTTTGTTTTTCATTTTTTCTCTTTTTCATTTTCCAATGCACTTATATCTAATTCTCTATATGATGAAGTAACTCATATATTGATATCGAATGAGAGTTTAATCCTCTCACAGCTCACACAAGGTTGCAGGGATACCCAGGATACTTTCCAATCTATGAAGTTTTTGTTGTAAGCTTCGTCGTTTTCCTCCCTTCCCTCGTACAAGGATTTAATGTGACTTACTGTTTTCTCTCTTCGATAGCCCTGTAATTTTAAATGCACAGAGGAACCAGGAGGGAAGGAAAAGAGGAGCGACTGAAAAGGCAAGAGAAGGAGAAGAGAAGGCAACAGGAAGGGAAGAAGAAGAGAAAAAAAATGCAAGAGAAAGAAAAGATGAAGAGAATGCAAGAGTAAGGGGAAAAGGAGAGGGAATTATTATCTGGGGAGGTAGAACTCCATGGGATAAATGAAGATAAAGCGAGACAGGAAGATAGAGGTCAGTAGTTCTTCCATTATTTCGTCTCGCTGGGGGACGTTAAACTGAGGATGTGCCAGCTAATACCCGCCACTCAGACTCATACGGACGGTCTGAGCCTGAGTGGCCATCATACAGTCGGAACTTGTGTGGCGGAAAAGCTTGAGACCAGTGGCGTAGCGTGGTCTAAATTCAAGTGTAGGGCGTGTAGGGCTCACCTTGATCAGACAAAAGTAGATAATAATTCCCGTTATAGGTACTTGGTCTCGTTATAGGTATTATCTCTGGGAATAGAACGTGAATAATTAGTTACAGTTGGTAAATTTTGTTAATTTAAAAAAAAAAAAAAAAAAAAAAAAAAAAAATGTTTCAGCCTGTCAGGTCCAGACACCTAGTATTAACCACGTACGACATATCCTGTTAGAAATCCTCAGTCCAGACCTTATATCTGTTAAAGATCCACAGTGTAGACCTCAAATCCTGTTAGAGATCCACAGTGCAGACCTCATATTGTTAGAGATTCTCAGTGTAGACCTCATATATTATAGAGATCCTTAGTGCAGACCTAACTGGTATTATTACCTATCCGGCACTGGTATTATTCATACAAAAGAGACATTAGTATACATACACCATTCTCTCCCGAAACGTACCTAGTATCTGGTAATCTTTTATTGTTTTTGTCTCCCTCCTCCCCCTCCCTGCCTCCACCCCTGTACACAAATCCAAAATCAATATTCCTTTCTCTTTATTTAGACAAGGAAGATTTGCTTCTTTAAATTGTTTTTACAAATTTTCTTCTTTCCATAAGAGACGGGAAATTCTTTGCTTCTAAAGTAGGTATTATGCGTACCTTATGTAGGTATTATGTGTATACGTTAGATTAGAAAGGGAAGATTGACTCTGGCTCATGCGAGTATGTAGGTACCTACATACCTGTGGAAGGTGGGGAGGAGCAATTTCAAAATCCTCATTTGAATTTATCAACATTATCTACTTTATAGCTATGCCTACATAAAAGTAAAGTGCTTTGGAGCGAAATCTACAGTCCTGAGAGCCGATCATAGCGGAACTTTGGCCCTGAATAAGGCTCGAACCGTACATTTCTGGAAACCCGCCCCGAGCTCATTTAGATCTTCATAGTTTATCACGTCTATCTGCAAATTTTGAGCGCCTTGGGCCCAAATCTAAAGTCCTGAGAAATTCGCACTCTTTTTGAGCCTTTCTAAAATAAATTTTTATTGTACCTAGGTATGTGCCTACAAAATGTAGGCTACTTTTGGGTTAATGAATAGGCACAAAGATTTTAAGATGAATGACCCATTGGAACACCCAGGACCCAGGTTATGCCAACTTGATCAGACAAAAGTAGATAATAATTCCCGTTATAGGTACTTGGTCTCGTTATAGGTATTATCTCTGGGAATAGAACGTGAATAATCATCAATATTATGGTACTCTTATCTTTTGCTTATATTCCATTAAAACTAATTACTACCTCCCTTAGCATTTTGCTGACTCCTGACTTTCTATCTTAAGCTCTAATGACGATGATTCCATTGGATTTCCATTATTATTCAAGAAATATTTGATATGAAAAATAAAAACCCTTTTTCCCATTGCACCTCTGTCATTTGGGATCATTACTTTTTATGGGATATTTATTTCATTCTCTTTCTTTCTCTTGTTCTTTCTCTCTCTCTCTCTCTCTCTCTCTCTCTCTCTCTCTCTCTCTCTCTCTCTCTCTCTCTCTCTCTCTCTCTCTTTTCCGGATTTTAAAGATGTAGAAAATATCTCTTCTTCTCCTTTTTCTTCTTCCCATTCGTCCTCTTCTCCATCCTTCAACTTTTCTGTCAATTTCAATATGATAGGTAGGTAGGTACCTACACGTGTAACTTTCTGGAATAAACAGCACGTAGGTAGATAGATATTAGGACGGATATAGTTACCAGAAATAAGTACGGATAAGAAACAGGTAGAGCGAAGTCGATAAAATCTAATCCCTCGTTCTCCTATTTTCCCTGCCCACCTATTTATGTAGCTGGAAAACCGTTCCAACTAGAAGTAATGGCAAATTAAAATGTTTTTAATAAAATAGGAGTCGCGAGGTGTTTTTTCGGAAATAAATCCCACCTTGGGGTACAATTACACATTTGCTAATTTTAATCCAGGCTTTAATAATGGAGTAATTACAGTGTAGGCTCGTAATAGTGTAGGTTGGTCCGTTGAGCGTGGGATTTGAGAAATAATGAAGGAGGCCACCAGGGTGCAGAATAGAGATGTATAAAGGAGTAGGAGTGAGTTATGAAGAGCTACTCTGTTCAGTGAACTGTGAGTCAGATCCTAATTGTCTATCTCTATACTACTCTATAGTATAGGGGAGTTGAAGAGGTAAATGTTTTAACTCATTGACTGTGAGTAATCCAGGGAATAACGCCCACACTGGCTCTTTAACTCAGGAGACTTTGGATTTGTAGATTGGTGGTTCGAGTCCAAGTCTTCTCATGAATTTTACCAAGGTGTAGCTCTTAGGTATTCGAGTAATGTCATTTGTGATAATCGTTTCGATGCTTCTTTTTTTTTGTGAAATTAGGAATGCTTTGCCTTATTAGTTTATTACTATATCTTCCGGACCCATCCAGTACATTTCTGTTTGCTTTGAATAGTGGTGCAGTTTTCAGATTTTATTTATGCTAGCCCGGAGCGGCCATGTTTGAAATTAGAGGACAACCGGAGATAAATAGAAATAAAAAAAAGATGCTCCATTTGAGTGGATAGAGCGTAGTATTCATCCATTATTTAATTGCCACCTGACAACAGTAGGTAAATAACTACATAAGTACATACCTAGTCATACACAAAAAGACCGCACTGAGGCTTAGGTGTAGGGGTAACAGCCCCAAAGGTGGGTTAAGGTGCACACCTGTAGCCTGTTCCAAAAGAGTGTGGAATAATAAAAGTTATTAGTTATATTAGAATAAAAGTGATTAAAGTATTATATATTGTAGGTACAAATATTACCAGCCAAAAAAAAAAAAAAAAAAAAAAAAACGGGAGGTTCCTAATATCTACACGTATCCACATAGTACCTACCTACCGTAACCTACCTTCCTGCCTATACATAATATGGATAGTAACCTTCAACGCTTCCAAACCGTCCATGAATCATGTTGCCTTACGTACCTACATCCCTACACGAGTAGGTACCCATGTAGAGATTAGGTCTCTGGATAAAAACGTATTATATCTTGGGCAGGAGAAAGATTTTCAAATCAGCCTTTCCTGCACTCGAGGGACTCTGAAGTACTTTACTCAAAATAAGGCATGTGTTTGAGAGGAGGGGGGGGGTGAGAGAGATTGAAGGTGAGAGAGGAAGGGGAGGAGGGAGAGGGAAGGATACATAGGGAGGGCAAGGAAGGTAAGAATGAAGAGAGAGGGAGAAAGTGGGAGGCTAATAAAGCATGGAAGAATTAGAAAAGTGAAAGGCAATTCTCTGAAGACTTGGCTGGAAGATGGATAGTTCATATCGTTCTGTTTACTCATACCTACCAACTTAGGCCATAGCTATATCAACATACATATATCCTACTTATACGTATGTAGATATCTAATGTAATAATGTAGGTATGCAGTACACACTCAGTCCAATTAACTGCCCCCTCCATTAGAGGGAAAGGGAGAGAGGGAGGGAGAGATAGGGAGAGGGAGGGAGGGAGAGGGAGAGGGAGGGAGAGAGAGATAATTTTTTTTTTTTTAAGAATAAAAATCCTTTTAAATTTTTCAAATCAAATTTCATAAGACTTTGCTAGTCGCTCTCGCTCGCAAAGTGGCAAGTTATACCTGACCAAGGCAACGCAGTCATTTCGAAAAACTGAAACAGTTGAGAGACAAAAGACCATTTGATTTCTGTCCGCACTTTACGCCATGGATTTCTGCAAATTTTACAAATACGTAGGTAATCTGGAAATTTGCATATTTTACTACTTAACAATACCCTCAGATTCCGAAAAGGGAAACAAACTTTGTCTGATGAAAGTGGCAAATGCAATAGATATCTACCTACACAACTTTCATGTAAATAAGTACCGAGTTGTTCCGTTTCGAAATAATTGTTGCTCAGATAGTTTGCAAAGAAAAGGAAACTGTGGGGACTTGTAAGTTGAACAATTTGGAAATTTTATTGCAATATCTAGGTATTGTTGGTACTTGCATAGGCAGACACGTTTTATTAGAAATCCACATTTTCCTAAATTAGACTTCATGCAAATTCCATTATTCCAAATTCTATTTCCATTCATGATGAGCCACCAAACAAATTCTAGAAAGAAAAGGGAACGAAAAAAAAACCTCCCATGAAAGTTGTTTTTATTGAAAAGCGAGAATTTGATTATTATTATTTAATAACAATTAAATCCATAGAAAATTCATTACTCACTTTTCTCCCCTCCACTTTTAATTTTCAACTCGTTTTCCCAGGGATTTTCTTCTCACTCGGAAAAGCGGAAAAACAAAAGGCAAGTTTTAACCTTTGTCTTGAAATGAATTAGCAAGAAAATAATTTTTTGGCAACGACTTGGGGAAAGATAGTTTGTGAAATACAAAAGAACATTTTAAGTCGCCTTTGTTTTCACCGTTCAAGGCGTTCCCAAAGTTCAAAGGGTGGAATGTTTCGGCCGACTTGTTCAACAGAATGTTTGCTAAAGGTCTCCAGACAGAGTTCAACAGTAAGCTGTGCCAAAAGATGAGGTTTAGGGGGACTTGAGGTGAGGGGATTTTATCCAGTAACATGCAGTCATTATGTTTCAGCCCGATCCTTCAAATTTTCTATTGAGCTTTGTGCTTTTATTTACAAAATTGTTGATGATTAAAGAAAATCTAGATATGTACCTATGTTATCTACAGAACACCTATCTGAGAATAACAGATAGGGGAACGTTGTCTAAAACCGGATACGTGTTTTTGAAAATGGTAATTGTGGGCGTTAGGTCCTCAGAACTGGATGGAATTTATTTGAACCTACTTTTGGAGACACTGTGCACCTCCCAGGGAAAGAAAGGATTCAATTGTTTTTCCTTAAAATAGAGCAAACAGCAGGGAAGATTAACATGTCATTGGGGATTTTCCACGTGGGTAGAGTTAAATGTAAAAATCAATCAGACCTTACCGTCATTCCGGGGGTCACAAATAACCCTATTTCCTCGAACCCAAGACAAAATTAATGCCAGAAGATTTTCTACATTCTACTTGACAATCTGTATCCAGTTTCCATTCTAAAATTAAAAAAAAAAATCGGAAATGTTTCATTTCCACTACTTAGTTCTTCCTCTTCTCCACTTCTTCTCCATCTCTTCGCTTTCCTTTGAACAATTCCGTTTGCTTGCCCGCAGCAAATCAACTCCAGAGATTTTTCTTTCATCCAGAGTCACACATGAGTCCTTCCCTCTTCCTTCTTCTTCCTCTTCACCTCCTCCTTCTTATTATTTTTGTTGTCTCATTCATTCAATGCACAAATCCAACGAGGAGTGGAAAGGGTTGTGTAAACTGAAGTTGGAAACGGTATAAACATAGGTAGACATTGAAAAGATATGTACTTGGAAAAACCAAATTTTATTCTTCAATGCACAAATCCAACGAGGAGTGGAAAGGGTTGTGTAAACTGAAGTTGGAAACGGTATAAACATAGGTAGACATTGAAAAGATAAGTACTTGGAAAAACCAAATTTTATTAATCAAATAATTGAGTACAAAGATTAATAGATTTCATTATAATAGTCCATTTTATTTGATAAAATATGGATTAGATTAGTAACAACATCGCCAATTATTTGCTTTCGTCACGTCGCGCGTCAAAGTGTTCATTTCCATGTGGAAATTTTGCCTTTTTGAAATAATTCTTTGTTGATAGAAGATATTCAAATATTCATGGTAGGAATTCTAGTATCATGAGTACGGAAGATAGAAAGTGTTATATTTTATCATATCGCTTGCTGGTATTGCTTTAGATGGGAATGGTTTTTTAGTGAATAACACTAACGTAGATGGTATACCTGTAAGTAGTACCTATGCTTGTGGGAAAGAGAAGCTTAGGGCATCATCAAAATGTCATGAAGCACATCGTACCAAAAAGAACCGCAAAAGCGAAATGCTTGCAGCCCAACTCTCGAAAAATAATATTGGATGACAATATTGATGACAGTGGAAACTTATTTCTTGGCAAAGCATTTTTTATTGATACAGCCTGTTAGGATAGTGAATGGTAAATGTGTACTTGTGATCATTTTTATCACAGAAAGTCCGCCATGCACGAGCTTTATGTACGCGTTTCTCAGAAGAAAATGATTTGTGGCTCCGTGAAAAATTACCTATATTTACCTTATAATATGACAAAAATGTCTTTTTAAGCTAAATAACAGGCGATCTACAGTAGGTATTTAGGTAACTGTGTAAAACTATAAAGTTAGTGTCTTCTTGGGCTTCATGAAAGGCTTTTCATTTCACAATACATAACTGTATAGTATTATACAAAACGTCCCCCTATAGTTCTATCACTGATGTTAGGGATTTGTAAACAAATAGTTTATTTTGCCACCATTAGTCCATTATGTATGTAAATAGAAAACTACTTTTGTGTTTTGTACAGATTAAATATTGTAGACAAAGAAAAAACAATTAGATTTCGTGTATCAATGAAAATAAATTTATATATCTTCATTCATCTTCTTCTTCTTCTTCTTCTTCTTTACCTCCTTATTCCTCTTTTTTGTTGTCTCTTTCTCCTTACTCTTTAATCTTTTTCTTCTCCTTCCTTTTCTTGTCTTCTTGTTTTGTTTTCGCTCCTGTGAGTTTCATGTCGTTGAGAAATATGAGAAATGAAGGTTACATGAAGGATGGCAGAAGAGAAGTAGAAGATAAGGAGTAAAGGGAGAGTTGATATGGGATATAAGGGTACCTATGAGGGATAAGGATGTGCATGCACGGGAAACAAATGCATATTCAGGGAAATTCTTTCAATTTGTGGTAGAACGAGGGGGAGAATTGGATAAGGGAAGAAGATTTTGAAGGGGAAGTGATGAAGATCAGCATGCACGGGAAACAAATGCATATTCAGGGAAATTCTTTCAATTTGTGGTAGAACGAGGGGGAGAATTGGATAAGGGAAGAAGATTTGGAAGGGGAAGTGATGAAGATCGGTTTCCATTCGTTTTACGGTATTAATGTAGATGTACATCACTGTGCAATACACGGTTCCTAGAAGTTATCTTTGATCAGAGTTTCCATTCGTTTTACGGTATTAATGTAGATGTACATCACTGTGCAATACACGGTTCCTAGAAGTTATCTTTGATCAGAAAAAAAAATAATAATAATAATTAAAAAAAAAAATGCAACAATGTGCCTAAAACATTAGCCTGATTTCCAATAGGTATAGGCACCCCATATACGAGTATTATGTGATTTCTGTGTCCAGGTACTCTTGAAAAAGATTTTTTCTGTATTTTCATTCTTCTCTATTTTTTCCTAATTTATTTCACCTTTCTCCATACTCTCTCTTTTATTATCCCTATAAGTGCCTTTTAGTACATACCTATTGCTCTAGTAACCGACTTTTTCCTCTGCAATCCTATCATTAGGTTTTCTCCACTATAATTTCTCCTTTCTCATATCACTTCCTCCTCTTCTCTATAATTATCTCCTCTTCCCTACCAACCCCGGATGAAATCCTCGTGTATTTTATTGCAATCCTTAGGGAACCTTTGGATACGGTTTTACAAATTAGAAAGGATTCTTCACACGAGATTATTATGTTCATTAGAATGGGAGTTTTTTTTTTCTCCAGCTGGTATCTTGTGTTTTTCTTGCATCCAAGATGACCACCAGAGACTTCTTGGAATAAATATTAATGGGAACTCTTTTCTTTTTTCTTCGTGCCAAGTTCCATTCTTTCCTTTTAATTACCATTTTCGGAATAGGGATGAATAATGAGTCACTGAAGCCGATCGAGTAAGCTGAATTCAAGAAAAAGCTATCTTGTGTGAGAAAGGGCAAAAGAAGGAAATTCTAGTAAAATCTTTCGAGCTTGGAAAAAAAAAAAATCTTCACAGCTCAGCGTTTAACATAAAAATCTGGGCTAGCAATTTCAGATTCGATCTTAAATATTAATAATAAACCTGAACACCAGGGCCGGAAATAGACAGGCCTGAATTTGGAGATTTTTGGGTCACGTATACAAGTATTCTTGAAACTTCTTTTGAAAATGAGCCCTTGTTCGAAATTACATGATCACTTGGTATTACTTTTTCGTCCATCCGGATCCTTAGAACAGCAATAATGTAGTCAGTCCTCTTTGCCCATTAACTGACATTGAACATTAAACTGATCTATCAGTCATTCAGTCTTCAATTTTCATTGCGGTCGAAGAATTTCAACACGAAATTTTTGGTACATTACAGTCGGGATTTTTTTTATTTTTTATCAGAATTAAAATCTTAGTAGATATTTATTTTATTAGTAGGTGTATTCATCCGAATAATATAATGTGATATCAAACCTGTTCAATTTTAACAAAGACTTTTCCCAATAACCAGTAGACAGTAACTACACCTACACAGTACACATACACAGTCCCCTCGGTTCGCCATATTGCAGACCCTGAACCCGATCACGGCGCGGCGTCCTAAGTGACATAAATATAAACCCGTATAAAATATTTAGCAATATGTACCCTATCTACCTATAGATGGAAAATAAAATTCTCCCTGGTCTTAATTAAGTTTTGCTTAAAAACTGTTTGAAAATTCTTCGCATGAAATTTTCGTTTTAAATATATTGGGTCGGAGCGAAGGTTGGTGCAGAACACCTTCAAAGTACTAGCGTGACAGGATTCAGAACTTTCAAGGTGGAGGACTCAATACCAAACCTACCTACGTCAACTACCAACCCTACGACTTGGATTCAATTCAAATACCCAACTGAGGTAAAAAAAGTGAATAGGAAACCATATTAGCTGAAAAATGCAAATCTCCAGACCTTTTGTACTTATTTCCTCCAATAGAAATTTACAATGCAAAGCTGCAAAGACAGTATGGGGTCGACCCTCCAATCTCATGAGGAACATTCACACCAAAACAATTTCCAAGCCCTTACCAATGAACTATCCTCATAAAACTTTTAGTGTGGTCCAGGCCTAAATGTCGGATTTTTATGTAGATGTTGAATGTGAGCTTTTCCTAGCCTTACTTCCAGCCTTCAATTGTGAATATTTGTGATGGTTCAGAAACTTCAGGAGGCGAATACACCATTACACCACCAAGCAGAAGGGCTAGCAGCACAGAAGCTGAAAAATCTAGGTACTGCAGTTTACTTGTGCATTCATTTTATAGTTATACCTTCTTACCTTCCAATATAGTGGGTACTTTGTAAGGTTCACATGCATGAACGCCGCGAGAGCGTTAAACGCTAGGTTTAGGTGGGATTACATCGTAAACTTGGAAAGGTCCTGAGGGAGTGATGTGGGGGAATATTAGCTGTTTATTGCTCACCTATTTCCGGGGAGCGCTGCAACATTTTGTGGCAATTAGTTTTTCCATTAGCCTTTCCCAAGTATATTGGACCGAGGGAGAAGTCTTCAACCTTGAGAGATGGCATTTCAGTTTTAAAAGGTTCGTCGCCTTAACTGTCCTCACGAAGCTGTGCTGTTAATGGAGTAGTTATGTAACTTTTACCGCTATCATAATGATAGTAGGTGACTTCAATAATTTTCAAGTCAGTGGTTGATGTTAATGAAACGAAGTGTATGCTTGAAGCTTGAACGACATAATCGTACTTGTGTAAATTGCAGAAGGTCCTAGGTGAAGTAATTTTTATGCTCTCTTTTGCTTCATCTAGGACCTTAGAGACACGTATGTAAGTAATAAGAATATTGTCAGCCATTCCATGTCAAAGGGAAGATTTCTAGCTTCCAAGCATTTGCGAGGACAAAGGAGCAAAATAGTCGAGTTGGTTTCGTCTGATGTATTTTTTCATAAATTTTTTTTTTTTTTTAATTAAAAAATGAAAGAAAAAAAAACACTGATTTTCTATTTTTCTTTGTAAAAAGAATGAAAAGAGAAAAAAATATCCTTAAAAAAAAGTCACAAGATATACAAAGATTATTTTTATTTTCTTCAAGGGACTTGTTGTTGGGAGGAAAAACTTTAGGGTAGTCATGTTTGTAATGAGCGGAAAAACGAAGGAAAGCACGGGCGGAAATTAAAAGAAAGAGACTGGTGTATTATCACAAGAGAGGCATGAAATATTAGCTGAGGAGGGAAGTAGAGGATCAAGGGCCCTTGTGAATATCTTGGAGCACCTGAATTGTTTTAAAGTTAAAGAAAGGAAAGTTACCAGGGACTAGGAGAAACTTCGAGTAAGCGTGAATCTAACAAAAGCTTCCCTGGGACTTTGGAAGATACATAGATAACAAACTCTCGAGACTTTCTTGGAAAGAATTAGTGGAGACGCCAAACTCCCAAAAGATGAGAAGTAAAAGATCTCAATAGATATTATAGTGACCTCCACTAAAATCCTTTAGCAGTTAGATTCTACTCGAATTTTTGGTAAAGTCAGACTCACAGACATGACGATATTATGACAGTAGGTATAAAATAATAAAATTTCAAAAAAAACAGTGAGGTTATAATACAATGGTACAGAATAATGAAATATTAAATCATATTTGATAGTTTAATTGGAATCCATGTAAGCATCATTCTAGAAAAGTAAGAGAGATCTTCAAAATTGTACCCAGTTGAACAATAAAATGACTAAAGCAACAGTGTGTAGAGAAGATGACATTGGAAGTTTATAATTTAATGAACGAGGCACAGCATAGTGGCTCTCCACATGAACATTTTCAAGACACTGTGGGGGTAAAAACGCTGAAACTGTGTCAAAGTCATTATTAAGACAACAAACCAAAGTATATACGAGTATGTGTAGAAGATGCACATGGCCCCGGTTTTCGAAAAAGAAGAACTTTAAGGGATTATTAATAATGGTGCTCATATATCTCGTATTATAGGGTAGGGATTGAGTAATAAAATTGTATGCTTGGTTGATACGGTCTACAATCTATAAGTACATACAAACCAAAGTATACGAGTATGTGTAGAAGATGCACATGGCCCCGGTTTTCGAAAAAGAAGAACTTTAAGGGATTATTAATAATGGTGCTAATATATCTCGTACTATAGGGTAGGGATTGAGTAATAAAATTGTATGCTTGGTTGATACGGTCTACAATCTATATGTACATACATACATTACATCTAAGTATAATGTAGAGTAATAAGCTCTAAGTTCTTCAAACAAAATCAGATTAAGACGTGATCTTCAATATTATGGTCTTCAAAGCACACCTACTACCTGTACCTACTTTTACCAAAGAATGTGTTCCTTTTAAAATTTTGGTATCCAAAGTACACCTAAACTTGCCCAAAAGCTCCTCGTCATTCAGGCACGATTTCTTTCTAGTAGAGTAATAAGCTCTAAGTTCTTCAAACAAAATCAGATTAAGACGTGATCTTCAATATTATGGTCTTCAAAGCACACCTACTACCTACTTTTACCAAAGAATGAGTTCCTTTTAAAATTTTGGTATCCAAAGTACACCTAAACTTGCCCAAAAGCTCCTCGTCATTCAGGCACGATTTCTTTCTACATCATTTTCCAGATTTTTTCGTCCTTTTTCATAAACGCATTTTGCATTTCTGTTCAATTTTATCTTCTCCCTTCTTTTTTATTATCTTTTCCCTTCTTTGTAGACAGGAAAAGACCCATGTCCTTGTTTTTTCACACCTCATGATTTTCATTTTCCATAAAAGTTTGTGGCTGTGACACTTTTCCAGTGCGATATGATCCTAAATAGGTATTCCTAAAAGACGTGAAACCCTTGTGTACAGTTTTTAGATTATCGGAAATATTAGTTTGATAGAGAATGCTATTCTGTATTCTTTTTTATTATCTTTTCCCTTCTTTGTAGACAGGAAAAGACCCATGTCCTTGTTTTTTCACACCTCATGATTTTCATTTTCCATATAAGTTTGTGGCTGTGACACTTTTCCAGTGCGATATGATCCTAAATAGGTATTCCTAAACGACGTGAAACCCTTGTGTACAGTTTTTAGATTATCGGAAATATTAGTTCGATAGAGAATGCTATTCTGTGTTGCAGCAGTCATGTCAACTAAATCCCCAGCTACAAGTTTCCTCGTACAAGTTTGATGACAGTTTCCAAATCCTCTGGATATCTGTTTTGTCCCCGTGAACGTGGTAAAGAGGACATGACCATTTCAACATGGCAGTATTGAGTGTTTTCCGCTTGAGATAATCATTGGGATCAAATTATAAAAGATGTTTGAACGAACGAATCTAAATAAAGTGTGTCCACACATAGTCGGCCGGTCGATGTCGGATCGTTGAGTCGACATCGTCGACTCAGCCGTCCACACTGCCTACAATTCATTAGAACTCTTATCATTTGTTCAGTTATTCTCTGATTAATCTATTTTTAGAGCTCATTATTTTTCCTCATCCATCAATATGATGGTGTAAAATCTCAAGGCTATGTAAAAATTCAGGGACTTTTTCAGGGTGGACCCCAGGGGGGCCAACTTTAAAATCTTAAATAGGAACCCCCTACTTTTGATGCATCATATTGAAGGTCTTAAAGAACGTAGTACATTGGTACAAGTTTGAGCTCGATCCGACTACCAGGGCCGGAGTTATGGCTTGTTAAAATTTTCACTTTCCATGTTATCCCGCCAATAGGGGAAGTACCAAAAATGGGAAATTCATATCGATTGGTGATTTGTGCTTCAAACAGGTCCTACTAATGGCTCATGTTGAAATTCAGACCCAAAAATGAAATTTACACTTCGGCCCTGATGGCCTCCGGGGATGAAAATGGATGTTTCGAAATTTAATTTTTGGGACCGAATTTCAATATGAACTTTGGGTCTGAATTTCAACATGAGCCATTAGTGGGACCTATTTGAAGCACAAATCACCAATCGATATGAATTTCCCATTAGATTAGACATTGGAAACGCTCTTTTATGTAGTTACATACCTACCTACTTCGTTTTTCTCATGAATTCACTGCAGCGCAGTTAAAATGCACTACGTTTCTAAAATCTTCTATTATGAGATATGAGTACCTACCTATTACGGTCCAATTAGAATAGTATTTTTCCCTAGACAGTAAATTAATATTCAAATCAAGTTCTAAAATAGAAAGAGTCTATAAATAAAACTAATTGAGAATTATGGAAAGAGAAACGATATTGTTTTCAGAAATTGAAAAAAAAAAAGTATAATCAAAAACAAAATTAACTTTAATTTCTTTCTTAGATGAAGAGTTAAATAATTAAACGTGGAAATAGTTTTCGCCCTTTGAGTACCTACCATACGTTTGCTGAGTATTCATCATTTGGTACCAATTCTTGTTTTCATGTTTGATGCTATTTGACGAAACTGATTTTAGGGGGATGTGCTGAAAAGATTGAATCATGTTGATTTTGCTATGTTGTGTTGTTTTTGCAATATTGCTGTAATTGATTCTCAAAGATAACTCGAGCAGTGATCGATATTATTATACGTTCTATTACCAACAAGTATAGGGAACCTATTCAGGATTGTCTCAATTCATTTCACCACTTCACCAATCTACAAGAAAAATTTGGGATGACAAAAGATCTTTTACTTCTGGTCTCTTGAACTTGGTAAGATAAAATTATTATCTGTAACTGTTTAACTAAGAAAAAGAATAAATCAGATTATTTACAGTTCGTTAGATAGAAACCATTTAAATTTAACGGAAAAAAGAGAGAGAGAGAAAGAGAGAGAGAGAAATAGAGAGACAGAGAGAGTGAGGGAGAGAGAGAGATAGACTGAAAGGGCACTTTGTTTTCTTAATGTAACACTAAAATGCAATATTACCGAACACTCTGTTAGTTTAACCTAATTCTTTCTCTTTCTATTTATAGGGGTACCTAGTAATAATATTAAACCTTTTCTTTTTAAAAATGAAAGGCGAGAGAATAAGGCGAGGAAAAAAAATGAGAAGAGTTTAAAAAAAACCTGTGTTATAAGTTATAAAGGAGAGCTGAAAACAAAGGGTAAAAATAATAATCTATCCTGAAATTTTTATGTTATTTTGTCTAATAAAAATGTCAAAAATCTATTCCATATTATGATATGTTAAAAAATCGTAAATACATACATATGTATACGTATCATTCATATCAATATCAGCTCTCTAATGCAGTGTTTCTTAATTAGTTTGGCCCGCGGAACCCTTTTCAAAAGGTGAACATCTTTGCGGAACCCTGAACTTTCAAGATTGCACCCCCCACTTTGGCCCGCGGAACCCCTTTTCAAAAGGTGAACATCTTTGCGGAACCCTGAACTTTCAAGATTGCACCCCCACCCCCCTTATTATAAAAATATATACAGCCAGCCTAGTCGGCTGAAAGGTTAGTACGGCAGCCTTTCAATTGCTAGGTCGCGGGTTCGATTCCCGCCCGGGGCGAATTTCATCCTAAACAGATAAAGTTTGTTCTCGGCATGTCTGGCTTTCCTTCTATCCTGTCATTCTTCTCTCTTTGATTTCGGGACGATAAGACCTTAGATGTTACAGTTCCCTCTATCAAAACTCTCTGTCCTTCCCTCTTCCTTCTTCTTCCTCTTCACCTCCTCCTTCTTATTATTTTTGTTGTCTCATTCATCTGCCAAGGCAAAAGGCATGATATTTTACCCTCGATGATATGATGATTCAATCACAATAATACTAGCTTGCTACATTGTAACAAGTAACTTCATTGTGACAAGAACAACATTTGTGACGAGCTTTCACCTTCCAAATTAAGGAGCGCGGTAGTGCTCCGCCCCGCCAAGTCAAGATGCGTTGCGTTGGAAAAAAAGAGAAAATTAAAAAAGAAGACAAATGACAACTTGCTGCTTTACCGGAACCCTTTGACTCCACTTTGGTAAGAGAGAGATAGATAACCGGGGAGGGGAGGGAAGGGAAAGAGAGGGAGGGAAAGACGACAGAAAGTGGAGGGGGGTGAAACGGTATTAGGAGGGAAAGGGGAGGGAGGTGAAACGGTATTAGAAGGGAAGGGGAGGGAGGAGGAAAGAAGGGGAGGGAGGAGGAGGGAAATGTCTCAGGTGTCACCCAAGTTCTTCTAACAAGCGCGCACAGTGTACCGAATTTTTCTTTCCAATACAGACAGGATGTCCTAAAAAAAAGTTTTGTTTTTCCAATACAGACAGGATGCCCTAAAAAAAGTACCGGTATACGAGGTAGTTGTCGAAAAATTATTTAAAAGATACAACACCTAAAAAGTACCAATAGAATAATAGGTGATAAGGTATTAATAAGAAGAGATCTCTGAATTTCCAAAGGGGTAAGCTGGGACCAACGAAATACACGTCTTTGAACTTTGAATCTTTTGTCCAGATATTTCATCTTCCACCTACAATTCCTCCCAACATTTATTTCTATTCCATCCCCACTTGTTGATTCGTTCTAAAAAAGTACCTATTTCCTAAGATATTATCATCCTAAACGTGAAGAGAAAAGGAATAGGTACAGGATAGAAGAAATCCAGCCATTCCGAGAACGAACCTTATCTGTAAGTAATATTGAAAGGGTAAATGTAAATACATGAAATGTATAATGGAAAATTCTGCCATTTCTGAGCGCATTTATGTTATTAATTTTACGAGTCTTATTAAAGCCTATGACTATGGACACCCAGTATTATTGTAGCATCCCTTAAATTCCCAAACCTATACTGAAATGTGTTTTTCACCTGTGTTTTTGCATGCCTCCCTCCTTCTGCTCCCTTTATTCGTTCCTTGTCTTTCTATTCCCCTACCTACCCATCTTCCTTTTCCTCCCTCCTCTTCTTCCTTTTACTCCCTCTGCTCCGTCCTTTCTTCCTTCTCTTTCAATTCCTCTACCTACCCCTCTCTATTTTATCTTTCTCTCTTTTTCTCTATCTCTCTCTCTAGTCTCTTCCTCCAATATCTCTCCTAATTCATCTCTACTTTTCTGGGTCTATCTCTTCTCCTTTGCTCCCTATTTCTTGCTCTATGTTTCTTGTATCTCTCTCTCTCTCTCTTTTCGGTCTTTTCATTTTCCTTGGATCTCCGAATTTCTATAATTATACTTTTCTCTTCTATCTCCTCTCTCTCACTCCCCATTTCTTGATCTTGGTCCCTTCTCTCCCTTTCTTTCTTCGATATCCCTTTCCAAAATTCTCTCCCTGCTTTCTCTCTCTCACTTTTTTTTATTTTTTCTCTCTCCCTTTCTTTCTCTCTCTCTCCGCGACTGTAACAATTTGGTAAAAATCGAATAGTCACCCATCCTGATATTAACCAAAGTCATTGTTGCTTAACCCTTATTTCGTATAATATTACGGTCCAATTAGAATAGTATTTTTCCCTAGACAGTAAATTAATATTCAAATCAAGTTCTAAAATAGAAAGAGTCTATAAATAAAACTAATTGAGAATTATGGAAAGAGAAACGATATTGTTTTCAGAAATTGAAAAAAAAAAAAGTATAATCAAAAACAAAATTAACTTTAATTTCTTTCTTAGATGAAGAGTTAAATAATTAAACGTGGAAATAGTTTTCGCCCTTTGAGTACCTACCATACGTTTGCTGAGTATTCATCATTTGGTAGGTATACGAGGTAGTTGTCGAAAAATTATTTAAAAGATACAACACCTAAAAAGTACCAATAGAATAATAGGTGATAAGGTATTAATAAAAAGAGATCTTCGAATTTCCAAAGGGGTAAGCTGGGACCAACGAAATACACATCTTTGAACTTTGAATCTTTTGTCCAAATATTTCATCTTCCACCTACAATTCCTCCTAACATTTATTTCTATTCCATCCCCACTTGTTGATTCGTTCTAAGTAGGTTTTAGAACAAGGTATTAACATCAAGCCAAGGGTATAATAAATGTTCTACATAAACACTCTAATAAATTAATTAATTTCATTACACTAAAATAATATACAACATAGCTTTGTCTAACACATTCCACCGAGCTTTATCTCTCTTGTTCAGGAAATTAATTCGAAATTTATGATATTATTATATTAATATTATTTATATGTTTGTTGTCAGTGGTGACTTCTAGGGGTCTTCCATGTATACCTAGTATCTAATAGTAGTCGAAAGTTTAATGATAATAAATAACAATAGTCAACTATTTAACACTGCCTAGATGATACTGTATCAAGATACCAGGCAACTTAAAGCTGTGTCCACAAATAATCGACCGACCGTCGATCGGTGTTGACTAAACCGTCAACACTGCCTCGATAATATAAAGATCAACGGCCTGTCAACCATATTTGGAGAGGAACATCTTGGCTTATTCTACATATTTCATCATTTACAAAAAGGTTTATTTTAGCTATTGGTTGAGGCAAGGGGCGGCAATGAGTACTCAGCCTATGTCTCTATAACACCACACGAACATTGTGACATAAATATATTCTAATGCTACACAGCACAGCTGTTATAGCGCGTGCTGGGAAGAGAAAGCTCCGAGAAGATTAAGTTCATGAGGGATCTGGGGGATTTTCTTGAAAAAGCTTTTAAAATATTATTCTCCCCCGAAAAAAAAACCTCAGCAACAATATGAAGTGCATGAAGACGTTATTCTATTTATGGGTTAGGTGTTGACTATATAGAGACGGCATTACTAGAGCAAGGACCCCAGAGACTAATGGGGTTCGCTACATGCAAAGTGCCTCCTTCCCCCGAAAATTTCTTGTTTTCTCCCATTTTTTCTTCCTTCTTTATTCTTTTAAGTTCTTAATCTTGAATATTTATATTTTACACTGGCACTTCAGTGAACTGTGGAACTCACCCAGAAAAAAGGTACCACGGGGCCCCAAATGGTTCAATAAGGCCTAAAAACATATAAGCCGAAAACTTTTTGTAAGTGTTGAACACTTTCACCGAATTTTTTATGAAAATCAAACGAACCTTTTGATTGTTAAGTATAGACCGTTCTTTTAAGTTCTTAATCTTGAATATTTATATTTTACACTGGCACTTCAGTGAACTGTGGAACTCACCCAGAAAAAAGGTACCACGGTACAAATGGTTCAATAAGGCCTAAAAACATACAAGCCGATAACTTTTTGTAAGTGTTGAACACTTTCACCGATTTTTTTATGAAAATCAAACGAACCTTTTGACTGTTAAGTATAGACCTTAGAGAGGAGCAGAATAGACAGTCAAACTAAATGAAAAATGGTAATCGCAAAATACAATTCATTAGAACTCTTATCATTTGTTCAGTTATTCTCTGATTAATCTATTTTTAGAGCTCATTATTTTTCCTCATCCATCAATATACTGGTGTGAAATCTCAAAATTCAATCATGTTGCAAATGTGAACTTGTTACCACAGTGATGATTTAGCAGATTTAGCCCAATATTTTCTTGAAATTCGATAATGGAGGAGTTGCAATTGGAAAAATATTATTAATAAAAGGTCGATTCCTACGTAAAAGGTTGTGAAAAATCCAAATCTGAGGTCAAAGCTCCGAAAAAGTAACTTTAAAAGGTCGAAAATTCAATTTTTAATTGCCGTTCTAATGAAAGAGTTGTGACGTCAGATTTCACGTCAAAATGCGCAGAAACGCTTGCGCACAAACAAATGAAGCGGGAGTCATGAATTATGACGTCATCGCCTACGGGAGCGTATGCTGTTACGTCAAACTTCACGATTTACCGGTATTTTTTAAATCGATTTATCTCGGTATCTAGAAGTCGTAGAAGAAAAAGAATAATAGAAAGCAAAAATTCCGTTGGTCCTCATTTTTCTTGCTCTATGACTTTGAAACATCACCCAAGTAAGCGCAACTGATCTATTTCGAAACCCTCAGATTTCTTGCTCACGTAATATTTGTGGTATTTTCCAAAGCGAATAACATTCCCCTAAAAATAGAAATATTTTGATATGAATTCACTGCAGCGCAGTTAAAATGCACTACGTTTCTAAAATCTTCTATTATGACTATTATGAGATATGAGTACCTATTACGGTCCAATTAGAATAGTATTTTTCCCTAGACAGTAAATTAATATTCAAATCAAGTTCTAAAATAGAAAGAGTCTATAAATAAAGCTAATTGAGAATTATGGAAAGAGAAACGATATTGTTTTCAGAAATTGAAAAAAAAAAAAGTATAATCAAAAACAAAATTAACTTTAATTTCTTTCTTAGATGAAGAGTTAAATAATTAAACGTGGAAATAGTTTTCGCCCTTTGAGTACCTACCATACGTTTGCTGAGTATTCATCATTTGGTAGGTACCCTCTCTCTCTCTCTCTCTCTCTCTCTCTCTCTCTCTCTCTCTCTCTCTCTCTCTCTCTCTCTCTCTCTCTAGTCTCTTCCTCCAATATACCTCTCCAAATTCATCTCTACTTTTCTGGGTCTATCTCTTCTCCTTTGCTCCCTATTTCTTGCTCTATGTTCCTTGTATCTCTCTCTCTCTCTCTCTCTCTCTTTTCGGTCTTTTCATTTTCCTTGGATCTCCGAATTTCTATAATTATGCTTTTCTCTTCTATCTCCTCTCTCTCACTCCCCATTTCTTGATCTTGGTCCCTTCTCTCTCTTTCTTTTGCGATATCCCTTTCCAAAATTCTCTCCCTGCTTTCTCTCACATATTACTCGTGAAGATCAACGTTAGCTCTCATAAAGAGTTAATTCCTTTAGTCAACGTGCCTGCATGTCAGTCTCCAGATAACTGCACTCATTTTCCCAATCCCTTACTTACTTTTTCCCCTCTTCCAGAGATACTTTTCCCTTATTCAATCCCTACTTACTTCTTCACTCTTCTTTCCAAGATGCGATGACAGAAAAGATTTGATCGTTCTCAAAGCAGCATTCTTTGCCAGGGACTTGTCATGTGTTCTTACAAGGCTTCTTGAGAACAGTGCTTTTCTTATCTCGTGCTCCACTATTAAACGCATTAAAAAGATCAAACTGCCGAGAGCAAAGGAAAATCCTAGTGATGCGGTCTTGATAACATATTGTAGATACTGTAGAATGCGCCTTATGCTACAGGCATATACCTAATGGATACATGAGGGTGAATTACCTCTTTGGAGAAAGAGGTATGGATGGGTATTTATGTTACGGAAATAAGGAAATCCCTTTATTTGTCCTCCATCGGGAACAATCTTGGTCTAATGACTTTGAATTACATAGATGGTTACAAACAAAACAAACTTTACGAATCCTGGCAGGCATTTAACCAAAAAATGCTCTTCAAACAAAAGTTGTTCCACTTTTCTAAATTTCCGAGAAGCAATTTGCCAAAATAAATTTCTTCAAGCGAAGAAAAGACAAAGTTTCAAAGTCTGATTGAGCGTTAACCCTTTCGACTATGACCAGATCAACTTTTATATCAAACAACTCTCTTATGTCCTTTCAATACTTTCCATCAGATTATCTCAGAACTGGGGTAGCACAGACAAAATTACTATGCCAAGAACTAGCTTTTTTCGTTCCGAGGTAGGAGACGATAGGAGAAATCCAGCCGTTCCGAGAACGAGCCCTATCCAGTTAGGATAAAGGTCTCCCCGGGCGGGAACAGAAGTTGCGATCTAGGCGCTTACAAGATAGGAGCGCTACCTTTAAAGCTAACAAGTAACAAGGCTAGCACTAGCTTTAGTTTTACACTATTCTTTATTTAAATTTCATTTTGAAATCGTTTTTATTCCATAAACACATTTCCGCTAAGGGTTAGCAAAGTCTAATTCAAACGAGCAATCTTCTAACTTTGAGAACTTTCAGTTACTTTTGGAAATAAAATACTATTGATTTGTGTAATTCGGTTTTATCGACAACGTTGCAAATGGCACAGGGGAAAGATAAGGAAGTAATTTTCATACGAGAATCAACTGAATCGTGTCACCCTTTGATGCTTTGTATCCTAAAAATAAATTTGAGAAAAAGTAGAGCAAAATGCCAAAATGATTAAACATTTAAATCAACCTCAATGCTGAGTGCAATGGTAGAGGTTGCCATATAAGTAAAACCCTAAATTTTCTGACTTGACTGGATTTAAACCACCGATCTCCAGATAAGCCAATAAAGTTTAAAAAAAAAAAAAAAAAAAAAAAAAAAAAATCTTTAGAAACACCGAAATTGGCTTCGGAAAGTACCCAATTCAATAGAAAGTTTGTTCTTATTTGTCAAATAAAGGAAGAAAAAGAAGTCACCCCAAACCCCCACCCCTATAAAATACTATGTACACATAGTCGTACACGTAAATATAGATATATATGATATACGTGAGCTTTTACATGAAAAAAAAAAAAAAAAAAAAAAATCTTTAGAAACACCGAAATTGGCTTCGGAAAGTAATTCAATAGAAAGTTTGTTCTTATTTGTCAAATAAAGGAAGAAAAAGAAGTCACCCCATACCCCCACCCCTATAAAATACTATGTACACATAGTCGTACACGTAAATATAGATATATATGATATACGTGGATGATAACATACATGCCAATATTTTCCGCACGTGACTCTGTCTGGCTGCGGATGTAAATCCACGATTTGTACAAATATTATTATACATATTTGTATGTTTTATTATTAGCTATATACTTATTTTTTTATATGTTCGTATTTGTTTGGAAGTTTCAGGCAGGTACAGACAAAACAGGGTAGACCCAGATACGTTTCCTATTTCCTTTGCATTTTCTTCCTTCATTTGCTTTCTTCACACTTGTGTGATTTTTCACAGGCTTGAATTTTGTATGATCTACTGACTCACATTTTGCAAAATGTAAGGCAGTGTCCACAGTATATTTGATCGATGTCAATTGAAACCGTCCACACTGCCTTGGCAGCATACATTCACCTAGTCGATCCACCGTCGACTATGTGTGGACACAGCTTAACATACCTAATGTAGATGACAAATAAGAAGTACCTAGATGTTACTTCAGTCGGCTCTAGTGTAGACCTTAAAACCTCTAAACGAGGGGGTACAATATTTGATTTAACCCTTTCAGAACTCCCTGTCTAACCCTGTACATGGACGAAAAGTTTTATCTTATGAATTTGTAAAGAACAAACTGTACAGCTTTTACGATGAATGTTAAAATGAAATTGTTGTAAAAAAAAGCGAAAGCTATAGTTAAGAAAGAGCCACATGTTTGTTTAGCATTATATTATTATGAAGAACTGAAGAACGTACATATATGTAGGTATTGTAGGTATCACATTAAAGCAACGTGTTTCAAAAGATCATGTTAAAGAAACCCTTTAATTTTACCGTGGGATAAAGATAATAATAGATATTGAATCGGAAACAGAAGGAAAAAACATCACCTACATAGTACATAGATACTATAGATAGGCATTAGGCCACCGATATGGACGACAAGAAACAAATTGTATGAAAGCCCGGAAACTTTTTGATTATGCAATATGCAATGATCTCGTATACTTTTTTTTTGGTAAGGAGCCACAAGATATGGGAAGTTGGGAAGTCAAAATGAATAGGTACGTAGGTACTTGAAACATAAAAGAGTGACATTTAAAAGCGTCTACATTACAAGTAGAGACAAACTGGTCAAAAGAAGAATGAAATTAAGCAGGGGGTTTCAATTCCACTTCAGTTTATTTGTAGCTTAAAGTGGCAATTGTAGCTTTTTTATACTTATGGCCGGATCCACAAGGTGACTTTAAACTCCGTTCAAGTTAAACTCTTGGATTAAGCAATCTGATTGGCTGAAATTTTGAATGTTTTGAAATCAACCAATCAGATACCAGACGACACCGAAGCGAATACAATAGTCCGTCCCTTATACCTTTTTATTACTATTGTAATAATGAAGGAAGGACGGACTAAAAACTATCGAAAATTATCGATAGTTTTTTGAAAACGATCGATAACTATCGATGGCGCCGACTATCGATAGTTCTCTTCCTCTACCTACAGTATGCAGCTGGGCAATCGCATGCTGCTGATGGTTTTTCCAGGCCCCACTCGGACTAGAAGAGGTTACTGTGAGTTGTGAGGAGGCGGGTATAGCTTGTCCTTTATGAATAAAATATGCATCACAATTCGAGTTAAAATATGCATCACAATCCGAGTTAAAATATGCATCACAATCCGAGTTAAAATATGCATCACAATCAAAGTGTTTCTCTAGCTAGCCTATTCCAGGCCCCACTCGGACTAGAAGAGGTTACTGTGAGTTGTGAGGAGGCGGGTATAGCTTGTCCTTTATGAATAAAATATGCATCACTATCCGAGTTCAAAGTGTTTCTACAATCCGAGTTAAAATATGCATCACAATCAAAGTGTTTCTCTAGCCAGCCTAGTTAGCTTGGTTGGTAGTGCGTCTGCCTTGTAAGCGCTAGGCCGCGGGTTCGATTCCCGCCCGGGGCGGATTTTATCCTGATGGGATAATGTTCGTTCTCGGAACGGCTGGCTTTTTCCTATCCTGTCTTCCTTCTCTCTTCGATTTCGGGACGATAAGACCATAGCAGTTACAGTTCCCTCTGTCAAACCTCTTTAAAAAAAGTGTTTCTCTCCTTCCCACAGGTTGGCATGTCTATGTTCTACTCTACTATTGCTACCGCTGCTGGCCGTGGATAAAATGTCCGGAGTATATGCTCGCTGTCATCTAGCAGGTAAATATTGAACGCCCTGCGGAAACGGCCGGAAAATATAGGTAGTCGTCCCTTCAACGACCAAAGATAAATTCAAACGTGAATTGACCAAGAGTTACAATTAGCACTTTATGCCCTTTATCTTTATTATTTCGAATCAGGAATTCAGGACTAGAAGGGGTCAAAATACGCTATGGGAGAATTGCGAGACAGAAACAGAGAGAGTACATTACCCTCAATAAAGGGGAAGAACAAAGAAGGAGACAGAAAAAGAGGGAGAGAAAGACAGTAGACACATGTAGACATGGGTACATGTATGTATATTATCTAATTAGAAAGAATTACGACACCAAAATTACTTTTCCTTGTCGCAAGAAATTTCACTAGTTTCTTTCCTACTTTGTCTCCCATTATCTTTTTTTATCTCTCTCCCTCTACCTTTCACTTCATCGCACTTTCTCGCTTTCCCCATCTTCATTATAAATCCCTCTTTCCCTCTCTGTTTCTTCTCTCTCCCCTCCCTCTTCTCTTTCCCATCCCGTTTTCCTTCTCTCTTCCCTTTCCTCCACAGTCTCACATAATACTGTCTACATTTCTTTCCTTTCACTGGTAATTAGTTCTTTATGTAAATGGGGTTTTGTTGGCATCAGTATTTTGTATGCTAAGCCATACACGTCTTCAGGTTGAAATTCGAGAACGACTAATTTCGAAACGAAGGGCGTTCACCTTAACTTTGCTAGGGTAGTAAACCGATTACTGATTTTGCAAGACCGGGGGAAAGAAAATTGAATGAAGAAGCTATTTAAATAATAATACCCTTAAGTTATTCGCAGTAGGTACCTACTATCTTCGTATATATTATACATATGTATACTAACAGCAAAGTATTGTTGGTTATAATAAGTACTTTTGTAAAAATAATAATAATAAACAAACAAACAAAGTAAGGGAAGTAATACAAAATACAAGTATTAAGTACAAATGTATTGGTTAAAATCTAGCGTAAGAAAAATAGGTTTCATGTCAACAAAATCATAAATCCAATACCCATGATTTGAGATGTATGGACAACATAGTAGAGAAATACGCAATGAAGAAGAAGTTAGAACATGTAATGAAAATACAATAAAGAAAATACTCGTAGATGGAGACAAAAAAGAAATTTCACTAGTTTCTTTCCTACTTTGTCTCCCATTATCTTTTTTTATCTCTCTCCCTCTACCTTTCACTTCATCGCACTTTCTCACTTTCCCCATCTTCATTATAAATCCCTCTTTCCCTCTCTGTTTCTTCTCTCTCCCCTCCCTCTTCTCTTTCCCATTCGTCGGTGGTGTAGTGGTCAAGGCGCTCGCCTGGTAAACAGGAGGGCGTGGGTTCAATCCCAGCCGAGGTATGGAATTTCATCCTCATTTATTTGAGACAAGCAGGCTCCGCCCGCTTGCGCGTGGCTGAGGCATGGCCGTATGCATAGGGGCATGGCCGTAGGTGACTGTAACGTACCGTACTGTATACCTAATTTGAGAATTTGACCACAATAATAGTAGTCCTACTGCGGGATTAAAGGGACTTTTCAATCCTATGCGAGCAGTATAAATAAGCACTATTATTATTATTCTCCCCAGGGCAACCTCCGTGGCCGAGTGGGTATCACACTAGGCTTGCACGCAGGAGGTCCCGGGTTCGATTCCCGGCGGGACCGAGGTTTTTTTTCGGCTCTGTGCTTGGAATTCGGGGTGCACTCAACTTCGTGAGGACAATTGAGTAGCTACTTAGAGAGAAACATTTATTTCAATATATTCAAATAAAGCGGCTGCCAGTCTTCTGCTGGTCGCAGATCACAGCAAAAACATCATTCAATTTGAAATCATCAAACATCAATTCTCGTAGCGACCAGTGGCTTCATTACCAGTGTAAAAAGATTATTGAAATATGGAAGTTCATTGCAAAGGAGGCAATTAGTAATGTTGTGATATCCACAAAAGTTGTGAAAAAGCTCTCTGCTTTACCACAAAGTAATTGAGATTTGATTCTCGCCAGGTGTTCGAATATTTGAAATATTCCTCGCCCACGGTCTGTTCTTGGCTTGTTATAATCTTCTCAACATCGCTAGCATGCTCACTATCTATTTCACCTTCTATTGGACACCTAGAGGTTCAGTGTGGTTATCCTACGTTCTGCTCAATGTGGAGGGACTCTCTGGTATTGTGCTCGGTAAGCGTGGTATTGTAATAGGTAAGAAGTGAAAGGCCCTTGCCTTTAGGGTCAGTCCAATTTGAAGAAACCATTTACCTACTGGTGGAAATTAGCCAAATCTACGTAGGCGTCTAGGTCCATTTTTCGACATTTTAATGTATCTGCGCTTGTACGTCACAAGTGCTTAAACTGGTTGGACCTCACCCCCCCTCCCCCAAATAATTTGGTTATATTTTAAGGTGGTAATACCTTCACTATCTACAGTGGAACGCAAGCTGACCCTGACACACTCCTCAAAAGTTTCTATCCCCCTATTTTTTGAGATCGGCCAATTTAAATAATGGTTTTTTGGAGTCGTGACGTCAGAGTTTAGTAGTGAATTAACTTACATATGGTAAATGCACATGAGACATTTTCGATAAACCTGCTCTGGTCAAGACTCGAACCCGCGTTCTCTTACTTACCAGGAATGTTGCGTTTCAGGTTTGCTGATCGTGGTGGTGACGGACAGTGTTACTCAATGCACTAGTTTCCTCATCGTGTACATCATAGCCATGTTCTCATTCACAGGTAAACTCACTTCCACTTCTATCTTGTTGAACGAAACAAGCGAGTTGGTAGTTTTAACTCGACAATATTCCCATTAGTTTGTCTGTTTGTGTCACCGTAACTCTCGAAACGCCCAGTTTCGATAAAATTGGCAAATTTGTCCTACCAGTTCAACACATAAAGAACATTCGCTCTCGAAGACTGAATTGCTTGTTTGAAAAATGGGTATTTCAATCTCCGTTTATTTTGAAGCTAGTCTTTTTGACAGCAAGTAGGTAGAATGCTGGTTAGGGTTAGCTGTTCTCCCCCCTGTTTATAGTCCCACAGCCAGACGCTAGTCTACTCTCTGTTTAACGTCCCCTAGCTAGACAGGACGATAGTTGTCGTTGATTGCAGCTATTCCTGGTGGATAACTAGATACACTTGAGTTGGAAATTTCGGATGACACATATCGGTCAACAACTCAACAATAGTAGGTAGAATGTAGAATGTCACCTCATTGATGGGCAACAAGAGACACAGTGCTCCCAAGCAAGGTGCTGGGTCAACACGAGAACATTAAATTTAACATTAGATTCTAGAAACCCGTTCAAATATTATTTTGCAGTCGAATTTTTTGTCGATTGTGTAGGCATTAAACCCGCGGGACCTTCTCCATAGTAAGCAAGGGCTTGCAGTTGAAATATGGTCTATGCCAATCCATGAAGAGCATGGATGATGGAAATTAGTACCCTACACGCCATACACTTGAATTTAGACCACGCTACGCCACTGGTGCTGGATCAACACGAGAACATTAGAGTCTAGAAACCCGTTCAAATATTATTTTGCAGTCGAATTTTTTGTCGATTGTGTAGGCATTAAACCAGCGGGACCTTCTCCATAGTAAAAGCAAGGGCTTGCAGTTGAAATATAGATGGAGAGGAGAGAAACCTACAGTGGACATTTGCTGGAGCCCTGTTCTATTCTATCATTGTCATCACCACTATAGGTAAGTTCTATACACCTGGGGAACTATTTCCCGAACGGTTTTCCTCTCCAAATTAGAGATTAGTCTAGAAACCCGTTCAAATATTATTTTGCAGTCGAATTTTTTGTCGATTGTGTAGGCATTAAACCAGCGGGACCTTCTCCATAGTAAGCAAGGGCTTGCAGTTGAAATATAAGCACAATTCTTTTGTCGATGGTGTGGGCAACCCGAGATCTTCGGCATGTGCGTTACCTGCACTAGACTAACATTAACACATGTCATTCCTGCCGCAGGTTATATCTGGCCGGTAGAGGCTGTCTGGCCTCCCATCAAACCTCTCAGCTACATCCTTTTCCCCAACACCCTCATATCCGAAGCCTACCGCGCGGTTGAGTGGAAGAGCGCGAACATCTTACATCCGGAAGTGGTGCAGGCCATCTTGTATTCGGCCGCTTTCGTAGGTGTCCACTGTGTTATCCTGTGGCTCCTCATCAGGAAGAAAGCTTCGTTTACATCGACTTAGACTAGAGTCTAGCGGTTCCCAACCTTTTTTCTCCTGCGTACCCCTTGGGTACCCGGGTTTAATCTCACGTACCCCCGCCACCATCATAATGAGTACCGGGTACCCATACCTAGATTGATGTGTAATTGTGTACCATTACTATACTGGGTTCTAAACACTCTCAGTACCTTTTGGAAAAAAAATTCAGTACCTACTTCACTACCTTTTCGGACTGTACTTGCACTGATAAGCCGTCAATTTTCAAAATTTGCTTTTGTTATTTTTTGTCCGCCATTACGCAATTTGTTTTCGAGTACCGCGGAGGGTCTCTCACGTACCCTTCGTTGAGAATCGCTGACTTAGAGGAAACGCATCAAGTACTGTCCATCGATATTGTACACGATGTACAGTCCATATCACACATCAAGTGCAGTCGACATAAAGCTGTGTTCACACATAGTCGACGGCTGTTGATCGACGAGGTGAATCTATGTTGTCGATGCAGTGTGGACGGTTTCAGTCGACATCGATCGACGGCCGTCGACTTTATGTGAACACAGCTTTACCCACGATGTACAAAATTTGGCCAAAAAGGTTCAATTGGTCAACACTTGAAACACATTTTCTCAAAAGATTTTGGGCCTTGGGCCCGGTTAGATATCGCGAACGGCTTATCTGATTTTATTGAAATTTGGCTAACATGTTAGGCCCCTAAAGGACATTGGTTAATTGAATTTTGGACCGGATCGGCACTAAGGGGGCTCCTTAGAGGCCCCTTATCTGATTTCCACAGTTCACTGCACCATTATATTCATTAATATTTATGGGCATTAGAGTGAACTTTTGAGTTGTATGGCCGCCATACACGCCATACATACACGCTACGCCACTGCTTCAACGGTTGGGACGGAAATAGAGATTCAATTATGTAGATCAAAAATATCTACGGGCCCTGTTTCCAGATGATACGATTCGGCCGTTATTCCCGTCCAAAAGTCCGCTGTTTCGGGCTATACAGGGAAAAAGCTCAAAAGGACCTGGCGCTTCTCACGACTTTACCTTTATTCGCAGGTCGCTCAAATTTCGCAGACAGCTTCCAAGAGGCGTATATGATGATCTAAGGTTTAGGTTTAGCTCTAAGGGTCAGTTGGTAGAAAACGCCTCCGGCGTTAACCTCGCCTAGTGGTTACCTTCCACCCAAGAGTCTATCATTATTACTATTATTATTATTCAAGAAGGGGTTAATACTATCTTTTTGGATATTATTAAATAGTTTTTTTTTTTCACAAAATGTTTTTTGTCTGAACACATTGCTTTAGTCTTGCACCGTCCAATATGTTTTGTGTGGATTTTCTAGTTTTTAGTGTTTCTTACTCAAAATAAATATTCAAAACACAATGAAATCGTTTTCTAAATTATTCCTAATTTTAAGTTTTATTTCATACTAAATGATTAAACTTATTTTCCACGTTTACATGAAATAATGTGGACATTCTGTTTCAATATTTTATTTTAATTCATAGAGCAATCACACAAGTCGTTCCCAAAGTACTTATAACCTAGCTGGACTCGTAGAAAGTATTGTAGATAAATCTCGGATCAAAAAAAAAAAAATACATAGATAACAAACTCTCGAGACTTTCTTGGAAAGAATTAGTGGAGACGCCAAACTCCCAAAAGATGAGAAGTAAAAGATCTCAACAGATATTATAGTGACCTCCACTAAAATCCTTTAGCAGTTAGCTTCTACTCGAATTTTCGGTAAAGTCAGACTCACAGACATGACGATATTATGACAGTAGGTATAAAATAATAAAATTTCAAAAAAAACAGTGAGGTTATAATACAATGGTACAGAATAATGAAATATTAAATCATATTTGATAGTTTAATTGGAATCCATGTAAGCATCATTCTAGAAAAGTAAGAGAGATCTTCAAAATTGTACCCAGTTGAACAATAAAATGACTAAAGCAACAGTATGTAGAGAAGATGACATTGGAAGTTTATAATTTAATGAACGAGGCACAGCATAGTGGTTACCTGAGCTATTCTTTGTCATTTTAAATCCGAAAAGCACTGGCTGTACAATAATCTAGAATGATGTTTACATTTTATCTCATAGGGATACATATTCTACTCCTAGGGGAGTACATAGAGTGGGGGGAGGAGGGGGACTAGGGATATCCTCTGTGGAGGTAGCATCAGGCAAGGAGAGGATGGAAGCCCCGCCTGCCGTTACTCTAGGTCCCATGTTGTCATACTTGGGTCCGACCCTGACTAGACTACTAGGTTCAATGACCTTGCTCCTTGGTCTCCGTGGTAACGTGGCAAAGTAAGCAGGGTTCGTACCCGGCCCTGTGCCAACACTGACTGAACGGTGTGGCATGTCTATCAGATCAGGATACTTGGGAGGATCAGAACCAGGAGGTTCCTGACTGACAGACACAGATATGAATATGTTTCCATACGTACTGGTAGGAAGATGATTACTAGAAAACTCAGGAGGGGGAGGGAAGACAGAGACTTGTGGGTCCACAGCATGTGATTCTATGGTAATGTGTACTGGAGGCTGTTCCATGGCTAGAGATTGTTCAATGAGTTCCATATCAGGCTGTGAACCCAATGCCTCACAGCTACCAGTATGCCTATCAGTCGTAGTGATACTTACATCTAACAGTTTCTTCTCTTGATCATTGAAACTGACACTCTGTTTCATTTTACCTTTCCGCTTTCGCCGTTTGTTTTTATGTTCATGAGCACGACATACACAGAATGACATTCCTATGGATACAATCACTGACACGACACAAACACTGATCCCAAGAACTAACATGTACCACGAATCTGTTTTGCTCAACGTCGTGGCAAGATTTATTTCAGGAAGATCCAATGATATCTCGCCCGAGGCATTTCCTCTAATGTTTTCTGCATAGCATGTGTATTCTCCAGCATCCAAGTCTGTTACATTGAAAAGGGTAATACTCACACTCTTTTCAAACAGAGCATCACCCTCCTCTTCCTCCAGTAGATCAAAGCTACTGTTATGCAGCACTTGCCCGTTCAACAGCCACAGGATGGTAGGTTCAGGGTCACCATACACATAACAAGACATTGTCACATTACCCCCTGCCTCTCTAATGACCATGCTCTCTTTGATTGTAACATTGGGCGGACAAGCAAACTCTTGAGCTTTCACGTCATCCCAATGCTTTGTCTGCAACATCCCTGGCTCTGTGCAACTTAATGGATGAGAATATAATTTGGATTTTAACAACCAGTTGCGAAAACTTCGAAGATGGCAGTCACAACACCAGGGATTGCCATCAAGGGACAAAGTTTTCAGATTAGGAGTAGGGAAGAAAACAGATTCTGATAAATGTTTCAAACGATTGCCGTTCAGATTGAGTGACTCCAGAGCAGTCAGATGTATAAGAGCATCCTTGTGTACACTATGTATCTGACAATGCTGTAACTCTATTGTTTTCAAATAGGGTAGCTTTGGAAACTGTCCAGCTCTAAGTTCTGTAATAGGGTTCCCATTCAGGTACAGCACTTTCAAACGGTCATTACCCAGGAATGTGTCTTGATGTAACCATGCAATCTGATTGTCTGAAAGGTCAACTTCTACTAGAATAGTCAGATATTTGAATGTGTCCCTGTGTACTTCACGAATACCAGAGTTCTTTAGATAAATTCTCTGTAAATTCAACAGACCAATTGACTTGAACGCCTCCTTGGTGAGGTAAGAGATTTTGTTGTTGTTCAAATCTAAAACTTGAATATCGGAATCTAGAGTGGACGGTAAGGCAGTAAAGTTGGCGTCTTTGCAGAGGGCAGACTTCTTGCCTAATGTCCATTTGCAGCGACAGGTGTCGGGGCAATCAGTCCAATCTGGGGAGCCTGTGGTACCCAGGCAAGCAGCTAGCAGGATCACAACTACCGCTAGCATCCTGCAGCAATGTCGTCATCTTCGCTCAGGAAGTTGAGGACCCTGTGTGCATTTCACCATCACCCTCCCTGTAACATAAGAAAAAACATGGAACAATCATTACAAGGTCAACTTTAATAAAAACAATATTTTTGTAAGATGTTGAAAATATTTTAACACAAGGGTCGATAGTACAAAACTACTCAAAACAAGAGCACATCACAACTGTAGACTGATAAAGATAAGGTACGAGTAAAGGTCAGAAAAAATTCCAATACAAACACGAATTTTATTTAGTATGAAACGTATAAAGAGTAGGTATATGGTATAATAAGGTCTCACGTGTTTACCACGCAATAGTTCCCAGAAATGAAGCTCAGGCAAAATTGGTTAAAGCTTCCTCTGGTTATTTGTTAGCGGTCAAACTTCCTTGACTTGGCGGGGCGGAGCGCTACCGTGCTCCTTAATTTGGAAGGTGAAAGCTCGTCACAAATCACAAAAATCACAAAGCAGTTACTTGTTACAATGTAGCAAGCTAGTATTATTGTGATTGAATCATCATATCATCGAGGGTAAAATATCATGCCTTTTGCCTTGGCTGTGATTTGAACCTGTAATCTCCTGATAACCAGGTAGGCGTTTGGTCATAGTACAAAGCGACAGGCAAGTACACCATTTATATGACAATAAATACATAAGAGAAAATGTTGTGAAAAGTGAGATAGGTGATATCATCGAGGGTAAAATATCATGCCTTTTGCCTTGGCTGTGATTTGAACCTGTAATCTCCTGATAACCAGGTAGGCGTTTGGTCATTGTACAAAGCGACAGGCAAGAACACCATATATGACAATAAATACATAAGAGAAAATGTTTTCAAAAGTGAGATAGGTTAACCTACTAATTAGAGAAAATAAAAACAGGAAGTTCTTTTTAAATAATAATAAATTATTTTAAGATAAAACTAATCAGAGATATATAAATTTATTTTCATTGATACACGAAATCTAATTGTTTTTTTCTTTGTCTACAATATTTAATCTGTACAAAACACAAAAGTAGTTTTCTATTTACATACATAATGGACTAATGGTGGCAAAATAAACTATTTGTTTACAAATCCCTAACATCAGTGATAGAACTATAGGGGGACGTTTTGTATAATACTATACAGTTATGTATTGTGAAATGAAAAGCCTTTCATGAAGCCCAAGAAGACACTAACTTTATAGTTTTACACAGTTACCTAAATACCTACTGTAGATCGCCTGTTATTTAGCTTAAAAAGACATTTTTGTCATATTATAAGGTAAATATAGGTAATTTTTCACGGAGCCACAAATCATTTTCTTCTGAGAAACGCGTACATAAAGCTCGTGCATGGCGGACTTTCTGTGATAAAAATGATCACAAGTACACATTTACCATTCATATCCTATGGAAAGTCCGAAAAGTACGATGTACGCGTTTCTCAGAAGAAAATGGTTTGCGGCTCCGTGAAAAATTGACATATTGGACAAAATGGGTATTGTTGGAAAGCTGAGACTTCAGGTATATTTTTCCTGTTGCATGCCGCCAAATTTGACCTTTATTTATAGGTCAAATTTCCTTTTGAAAATTTAAAAGAAAATGATCAGGGAAATTTCTAAATTAAAACTTACCAAAGGTACCAAAAAGATAATTTTACTGTTTTAAGGTTTATTTATTTTAATGGAAATTTTGTGCAGATTTCAGTTATGAAACTCCAAGTACTTATCTTTTCAATGTCTACCTATGTTTATACCGTTTCCAACTTCAGTTTACACAACCCTTTCCACTCCTCGTTGGATTTGTGCATTGAAAGGAACTGAATAGGGACTTAGCCACATCACATGTGAACATTGCGGTACAAATCCCGGCAGAGTAAATATCTCGTTGTGTTTTAATATTAAATTTTCGCATTAAATATTCAAAAGTAAAATATGTGGAGATATGAATATAATATACATATACAGTACCTTGGCTGCGATATTGTGCTACCTTCATCATAAGAGCCATAAATAAAACAGAACGTACGAGAGAAGAAAGCGAGGAGGCTGTGTAGAATGGAGCGAGGAAAATGTTTTTACTCAGCAGCCTACCGAACGTATTAACAGCGTATGTAAAATACAATAGACTGCAATAGATTACCTGAGCTACCAAATGACATAACATTGGAGGCAAAATAAACTATTTGTTTACAAATCCCTAACATCAGTGATAGAACTATAGGGGGACGTTTTGTATAATACTATACAGTTATGTATATTGCGGATATCTCGGAAACTAAGCGAGATACGAAAAGAAGTTATAGAATGTTTTTTTTTTTTTTAATTGGAAATGACCTCAGGAATCTACTCTAGGCTTTTTGTAACGTTTTTCGTGTTCACCCTGTATACTTCACCTTCTCGAACACGTCAGATAAAAAAAAGCTCATAAACATGACGTAGATACTTTTGTTGTAGTTTTGATTTTTCATTTAGTTTATTTCTTTTGCGATAGCTCCCATGGTGTATGGTTATATGGTGATGATAAACTCTCGAGGCAACCTTACGACAGGGGGAGCAGCCCGTGGTCTTATTTTAATCTGGGAACCCCAGGCAACCAATATTGATTCACGAATAAAAATAATAATGAGTTTTATTCTTTATAAAACTAGCATATGAAAATAATAATAAATGAAAAAATAATAAAATATTCGGAAAACATAACTTTCACGGTAACGTCCCTATACCAAAAGGGACAAAATAAGGTATTGCTATGTTGTGTTGTTTTTGCAATATTGCTGTAATTGATTCTCAAAGATAACTCGAGCAGTGATCGATATTATTATACGTTCTATTGCACAACAAGTATAGGGAACCTATTCAGGATTGTCTCAATTCATTTCACCACTTCACCAATACTCGTATACAAGAAAAATTTGGGATGGCAAAAGATGGTTTACTTCTGGTCTCTTGAACTTGGTAAGATAAAATTATTATCTGTAACTGTTTAACTAAGAAAAAGAATAAATCTGATTATTTACAGTTCGTTAGATAGAAACCATTTAAATTTAACGGAAAAGAGAGAGAGAGAGAGAGAGAGAGAGAGAGAGAAATAGAGAGTGAGGGAGAGAGAGAGAGTGAGGGAGAGAGAGAGATAGACTGAAAGGGCACTTTGTTTTCTTAATGTAACACTAAAATACAATATTACCGAACACTCTGTTAGTTTAACCTAATTCTTTCTCTTTCTATTTATAGGGGTACCTAAGTAATAATATTAAACCTTTTCTTTTTAAAAATGAAAGGCGAGAGAATAAGGCGAGGAAAAAAATGAGAAGAGTTAAAAAAAAAAACCTGTGTTATAAGTTATAAAGGAGAGCTGAAAACAAAGGGTAAAAATAATAATCTATCCTGAAATTTTCATGTTATTTTGTCTAATAAAAATTTCAAAAATCTATTCCATATTATGATATGTTAAAAAATCGTAACATATACGTATCATTCATATCAATATCAGCTCTCTAATGAATTAAGGTAAAATTCTATATTTGGGTTTCGAACCCGCATTCTCTCATTTTATAACCGACTCCCCGTTACCGTAATAGTAGTTACCGTGACGATAAGAAGGCAATTTTGTTTTATTATGGCGAGATTAATTAATTCTCGGGCCTAAAGCTATAAAAAAATAAATTGAAAAAATATGCAGAAATTAAAATTCAAGATTTTTTTTTATATTTTTCGAAAATTCCAAAATGAATTTGTCAAGATTTTCTGCCTGTCTAAGTAATTTCATTGTCGAATTTTCGATCATTTGATAGAATCATTTGATAGATCTTAGTTTTCTGGAACAAACAAAACCAGATTTAAGAAAAAAACTAAAGACAAGGTTAAAGTATATGAGCATAGTAAATTTAATTTCCACCTATATGGTGTACCTGCCATGCACACCAGGATATAAGGAGTATTTATGATCAGAGCAGGTAACCAGGAACTTGCAGGTACAAAGCTATTCGGGAGTGTGAATATTGCACTTCAGGGAAGTGACCCTATTGCAAGTTTAAATTTAATGGCGATGGCGTACCAGAAGCCTCCTCTAACCTCTACTCGAAAACACTTCTTGTGCCCTCTTACTCCCTCTCTTCCTTTTCTCTCCCCTTTATTTCCATCTTTCTTTCCCTCCTATTTCTCTGGTCCTTTCTCTCTTGTTTCCTCCCTTTTTCTTTACCCGCCCCTCTTTTTCTCTCTCCTTCCTGTTTTCCCCTTTCTTCCTTCCTCCCTCTCCTCTTTTAGTATATCTCCTTTTTTCTTTGTTTCTTCTTCTCTTCCTCCCTCTCTTCCGACTCCCCGTTACCGTAATAGTAGTTACCGTGACGATAAGAAGGCAATTTTGTTTTATTATGGCGAGATTAATTAATTCTCGGGCCTAGAGCTATAAAAAAAAAAATAAATTGAAAAAATATGCAGAAATTAAAATTCAAGCTTTTTTTATATTTTTCGAAAATTCCAAAATGAATTTGTCAAGATTTTCTGCCTGTCTAAGTAATTTCATTATCGAATTTTCGATCATTTGATAGAATCAATTGATAGATCTTAGTTTTCTGGAACAAACAAAACAAGATTTAAGATATTCTCCTTCTACTACCACTATTTCTCCTCCTCCTCCTCCTCCTCCTTCTTGATCTCCTTACGTAAAAATGAAGGAAACAGAAGAAGGAAAAAACAACACACAAAAATAACACTACCACTATTTCTCCTCCTCCTCCTCCTCCTCCTTCTTGATCTCCTTACGTAAAAATGAAGGAAACAGAAGAAGGAAAAAACAACAGACAAAAATAACCAAAAGAGAGAGAGGGGGAGAGGGAGAGGGAGAGAGAGAGAGAGAGAGAGAGAGAGAGGGAGAGAGAGATAGAGAAAACAATATCTTTCCTTCAAAAATAAAAGAAATCTGATCCTCTCCTCCTTGTTCTTGATTTTTCCCCCAATCCCCAGCTTTTTCTCTTTCTTTTGAGAAATGAATATCTCTTTCGTGTGTTTATCCTATGAGATGGATGGGACAGAAAGTGGAGGGGGGTGAAACGGTATTAGGAGGGAAAGGGGAGGGAGGTGAAACGGTATTAGAAGGTATTATATTAATATTATTTATATGTTTGTTGTCAGTGGTGACTTCTAGGGGTCTTCCATGTATACCTAGTATCTAATAGTAGTCGAAAATTTAATGATAATAAATAACAATAGTCAACTATTTAACACTGCCTAGATCCTAGATGATACTGTATCAAGATACCAGGCAACTAAAACTGTGTCCACAAATAATCGACCGACCGTCGATCGGTGTTGACTAAACCGTCAACACTGCCTCGATAATATAAATTTAGCGCGTCGATCGACGGCCTGTCAACCATATTTGGAGAGGAACATCTTGGCTTATTCTACATATTTCATTGAGGAGGGAAATGTCTCAGGTGTCACCCAAGTTCTTCTAACAAGCGCGCACAGTGTACCGAATTTTTCTTTCCAATACAGACAGGATGCCCTAAAAAAAAAGTATTTCCTAAGATATTATCATCCTAAACGTGAAGAGAAAAGGAATAGGTACAGGATAGAAGAAATCCAGCCATTCCGAGAGCGAACCTTATCTGTAAGTAATATTGAAAGGGTATAAATGTAAATACATGAAATGTATAATGGAAAATTCTGCCATTTCTGAGCACATTTATGTTATTAATTTTACAAGTCTTATTAGCCTCTCTTCTTTCCACTCCCTTTTTCTCTTCCTCTCTTGTTCTTTTTCTGTCTACGAACTCTGGAGGAAAGTAAATTGTCGATGCGTTGCGTTGGAAAAAAAGAGAAAATTAAAAAAGAAGACAAATGACAACTTGCTGCTTTACCGGAACCCTTTGACTCCACTTTGGTGAGAGAGAGATAGATAATCGGGGAGGGGAGGGAGAGAGAGGGAGGGAAAGATAGAGAGAGGAGAGGAGAGAGAGAAGGAAAGAGTGGACAAGAAAATGGAGAGAGAAAAGGACGAAAGAGGGAAATGGAAGGGGAAGAAAATAAAAGAAAAAGACAAAACGAGAAAGAGGGAGGAAGAGGAAAAAAGATATAGGAAGGAAGATAGAGATATTCATCCAGTATAAAAAAGGTACCGTAGCCGTTAGGGGTCAGTGGAAATTCAGGTCCGGCGTGGGCAATTTGGAAAATTAAGGCAAATTTACGTGCTTAAACTTCGAGATTTTTTTCGGCGAGACCTCACAGAACACAGAGACTATCTGTTTCACTGAAAGCTCCCTTTTCTTCGGCCATAGATCAACAGACTAGAAATTGCCTGTGTTGTAAAACTTAAATCCCACGGGATCCCGAATTCTTTTGGTAGTTTTGTCAAAAAAATCCCGAAATTAGGGAGCTTTTTTGTTTGCCACTGCATTTGACATTACTCTCATTTCACATACATATAATTAAATCTTCAAAATTCAGACATTTCATGTTCCTTAGATATGACTTGGGAAAAAGACCTTTAATGTAGGAACGTACATAGACAACTATAAACATACCATACATAAGTAGGTAATAGGTATACGTATTAAGGTGTGTCCACAAATAGTGGGTGGCCGTAAATCGACCATCTATCGATGTGAATCGACGTCGATCAACAACGTCGACTATGTGTGAACACAGCTTTAAATTGATCTCAATGGCAAGGTAAACCGAGACCCTTGACAAACGGAGCGTGCCTCAAGGCATGTGATGTTTTCCAATCCACTCGAATCTCTCTTGAGAAATCCAGTATCCTAAACGTTTTCTTCAGGTCTGAAATGTGTTGTTCAGGTCTGTTAATGGCGGAAATTACAAACACCATGACGGAAAAGTTCCACGCAGCGTCTGCAAACATGACGAGGGTGTGCGGTGTTATAGTGTGACCTCGCAACATTTTCTTCTGGTAAACGTAAACCCCCATTACACTTTACGGTAATGTCCTCTGACTTGGGATTTCTCAATGTTATCGCACTTCTTCATGATGCTTGAAAACTGTAGAAACTCAATACAGGAACATGGATATTACATAGCATGTTCTGGTATTTTGTAACTTTGTTTTGTAAGGTGTATCAATGTAATGAATTTTTACCACAGACTTTTCGTTCCTATGGATTTTTGTAGTTAAATACCGTCCGAATTGATTTTCAGGCGATAATATCACGTGGAACAAAAAGAACGTAGAACTTTTATCCATTTCCCAAACGATAAGTTCATTGGATTCAAAGCTTCTCTAGAAACCTTTATACCCGTCAGCACTCAGCACACAAGATGGTGGTCGATCAGAAACAACTCTCACGTCCTCAGCAGCATGCAGACTCAAGACATCTCGGAGAAAGCAACAACACGAGAGTTTTTATACAGCCATCGTCTAATGAAGAAATAGAAAATTGCATTAAACTGTCGCGCAAGATAAAAGGAAATTAAAAAGTTCAAAGTTAGAAAACCATTAAGTTTACTATGCACTTTTTCCACCAAAAAAATTGAAAAATACACCACGAAAAATTGGACGTGTTAACGCGTCAAAACAACAACCGGGAATGGAAGAGCTTTTAAAAGGAAAAGCACGAAGCGTTTTCTCTCGAAGAAGATAGTTTTGTATTGCGTAATTTTATTAGCGTGTGAAGAACTCCGGGAATTGCTTCTGAAATGTCTGCAGCAGTCGGAAAAACACTTATGCAAATGTTTGTACCCTCATGCGAATGTTGTGATATGAGCATTGCATATTGCATAGGTGATGCGAGCATGAAACGAGCATTAGTTGAAGTGGCGAATAAAACCGCCTTAGGAATCTCATATGTGAACATTACAATTATGTAGAGCAAACACGAGGCTCTCGTTAAACATTATGGTATCTACACTCTCGGTTGCAGATTTTTAATCCATATTACTATTCCAATTAGTTTTTACTTTTCCATATCCTCATATCACTTATTACATATATGGGCTGTAAGGGCCAAAGGGTTAGTTAAAATATGTGAGTATACTAGTACATAGAGAACTGATCTTTATAACTGGTATCTACACTCTCGGTTGCAGATTTTTAATCCATATTACTATTCCAATTAGTTTTTACTTTTCCATATCCTCATATCACTTATTATATGGGCTGTAAGGGCCAAAGGGTTAGTTAAAATAGGTATGTGAGTATACTAGTACATAGAGAACTGATCTTTATAAGTTTTAGCTATGGTTGAGGCAAGGGGCGGCAATGAGTACTCAGCCTATGTCTCTATAACACCACCACGAACATTGTGACATAAATATATATTCTAATGCTACACAGCACAGCTGTTATAGCGCGTGCTGGGAGGAGAAAGCTCAGAGAAGATTAAGTTCATGAGGGATCTGGGGGATTTTCTTGAAAAAGCTTTTAAAATATTATTCTCCCCCGAAAAAAACCTCAGCAACAATATGAAGTGCATGTAGACTACATATTACTCGTGAAGATCAACGTTAGCTCTCATAAAGAGTTAATTCCTTTAGTCAACGTGCCTGCATGTCAGTCTCCAGATAACTGTACTCATTTTCCCAATCCCTTACTTACTTTTCCCCTCTTCCAGAGATACTTTTCCCTTATGCAATCCCTACTTACTTCTTCACTCTTCTTTCCACGATGCGATGACAGAAAAGATTTGATCGTTCTCAAAGCAGCATTCTTTGCCAGGGACTTGTCATGTGTTCTTACAAGGCTTCTTGAGAACAGTGCTTTTCTTATCTCGTGCTAAAGATCAAACTGCCGAGAGCAAAGGAAAATCCTAGTGATGCGGTCTTGATAACATATTGTAGATACTATAGAATGCTCCTTATGCTACAATACCTAATGGATACATGAGGGTGAATTACCTCTTTGGAGAAAGAGGTATGGATGGGTATTTATGTTACGGAAATAAGCAAATCCCTTTAAGAATAAAATAGAGTGAAATTATCTTCCCCTCCAGTTAGCACCTGCAGGACTTCTGTACTTTTCACCATGTGGTTCGACGTTGGTTTTTTCCTCTGCATAACAAACATATATTTTATCTGACTCAGTGTTAACTAGCTCTGGGATCTCATCAGGTTCTCGAGAACAAAAACGAACTATAAATTTAGTAGAAAAAAGGCCTATTGTGAACTTTTTTCAAGGTTTCCATTTTTTTATCTATGTACTGGTAGGTACTCGGCACAAAAAAAAAAGAAAAAACAATCAAAGGTTACCTCAGAGGAAGTACGAGGCATCCTCTAATCTAAAATTCTAAACTTAAATTTAGTAGAAAAAAGGCCTATTGTGAACTTTTTTCAAGGTTTCCATTTTTTTATCTATGTACTGGTAGGTACTCGGCACAAAAAGAAGAAAAAACAATCAAAGGTTACCTCAGAGGAAGTACGAGGCATCCTCTAATCTAAAATTCTAAACTTTTTTTTATATTTTTATCTACTTACTTTTTTTTTCAGCAAATTTTCCTCACCGGATCAAACTGATAAATCTAACGACCTGATGCTGACCACAATGATTGGGTCGTTATAGTTTTATGACACTCTTATTGGACATCAGCTTTTGCACAGTGTTTCTTTTGTTTTATGTGTGCTTTTTTTTATTGAAAGATGTGGGATTTTAGTGCGATCTTGGATTTTCTTTGGTAACCAATCATCTCTCCGTAGCAAAATACATTATTTTGCTCCGTAGCAAGCAAATATCACATCTACCCTCTTTTTTTCTACAAGGTCTTTTTACTGAATATTGTTAGTTGTATGTATTATTCTAACCCATCAAATATACGAGACCTTGTTTAGACTGCTGGGGTAAAGGGACTTTTCAGTCCTATTCGGGCAGGATAAACAAGGTATACGAGTATTCTATTCTATTTGCTTTTTCATGTTTCTAGATTGTTGGTTCGATGTTTCTTGAGGTGCGGTACCTGTTGAGTTATTTCCAAACAAAGCATTTAAATGAAAGGCAACCTATTTAATAGCAACTTTTAATGTTGAGTATCTTGTGCGCTATTTTGTAATAGAGGACTCCTTGTCTACAGTTCTAAAGCGTACTCTTTTGGAGGACTGGAAATTAAAAGTATACAATATAGACCTACGCTACGCTCTCAAGATTTATCTAGACCCTAAATCATATAATTCTCAAGAAATAGGAACCACAACAACGACAACAACACCCTAAGAGATGCCGGTATTTACTTTATCTGCCAAGTAAGATATGAAGTTAAAGAACAATTTATTCGGTTCATTATTCTTATTATTTACCTCCAAGGTGAAAATGTTTTTCCCCCAAAGATAAAGAACAGAATTGTTGCCTTTTTTGCATTATAAAAAAACATGGCGTCGTAAATATTATGTTCTATGTATATTAAAACAAAGTTAATGTTAATCTTGTACCCAGATCGGCCAAAGTCATATTTGTTATGGATTGCTGTACGCATCTTCCTTTCGAGCCTTTTGATATTATTCATTGTCACACTGCCCCGACAACATAGATTTTCCTCGTCGATCGACGGCCGGTCGACTATGTTTGGACACACGACACACCTTTACTCGAAGATTTTTCATTTAGTTTATTTCTTTTGCGATAGCTCCCATGGTGTATGGTTATATGGTGATGATAAACTCTCGAGGCAACCTTACGACAGTGGGAGCAGCCCGTGGTCTTATTTGAATCAGGGAACCCCACGGAACCCCAGGCAACCAATATTGATTCACGAATAAAAATAATAATGAGTTTTATTCTTTCATTCTTTACAAAACTAGCATATGAAAATAATAAATGAAAAAAAAATAATAATAATAATAAAATATTCGGAAAACATAACTTTCACGGTAACGTCCCTATACCGAAAGGGACAAAATAAGGTTATTATTATACATATTTGTATGTTTTATTATTAGCTATATACTTATTTTTTTATATGTTCGTATTTGTTTGGAAGTTTCAGGCAGGTACAGACAAAACAGGGTAGACCCAGATACGTTTCCTATTTCCTTTGCATTTTCTTCCTTCATTTGCTTTCTTCACACTTGTGTGATTTTTCACAGGCTTGAATTTTGTATGATCTACTGACTCACATTTTGCAAAATGTAAGGCAGTGTCCACAGTATATTTGATCGATGTCAATTGAAACCGTCCACACTGCCTTGGCAACATAGATTCACCTAGTCGATCGATGACCGTCGACTATGTGTGGACAGAGCTTAACATACCTAATGTAGATGACAAATAAGAAGTACCTAGATGTTACTTCAGTCGGCTCTAGTGTAGACCTTAAAACCTCTAAACGAGGGGGTACAATATTTGATTTAACCCTTTCAGAACTCCCTGTCTAACCCTGTACATGGACGAAAAGTTTTATCTTATGAATTTGTAAAGAACAAACTGTACAGCTTTTACGATGAATGTTAAAATGAAATTGTTGTAAAAAAAAGCGAAAGCTATAGTTAAGAAAGAGCCACATGTTTGTTTAGCATTATATTATTATGAAGAACTGAAGAACGTACATATATGTAGGTATTATTATTATACATATTTGTATGTTTTATTATTAGCTATATACTTATTTTTTTATATGTTCGTATTTGTTTGGAAGTTTCAGGCAGGTAGGTACAGACAAAACAGGGTAGACCCAGACACGTTTCCTTTTTCCTTTGCATTTTCTTCCTTCATTTTGCTTTCTTCACACTTGTGTGATTTTTCACAGGCTTGCATTTTGTATGATCTACTGACCACTCACATTTTGCAAAATGCAAGGCAGTGTCCACAGTATATTTGATCGATGTCAATTGAAACCGTCCACACTGCCTTGGCAGCATACATTCACCTAGTCGATCCACCGTCGACTATGTGTGGACACAGCTTAACATACCTAATGTAGATGACAAATAAAAAGTAGATGTTACTTCAGTCGGCTCTAGTGTAGACCTTAAAACCTCTAAACGAGAGGGTACAATATTTGATTTAACCCTTTCAGAACTCCCCGTCTAACCCTGTACATGGACGAAAAGTTTTATCTTATGAATTTGTAAAGAACAAACTGTACAGCTTATACGATGAATTTTAAAATGAAATTGTTGTAAAAAAAGCGAAAGCTATAGTTAAGAAAGAGCCAAGAGATGTTTGTTCAGCATTATATTATTATGAAGAACTGAAGAACGTACATATATGTAGGTATCACATTAAAGCAACGTGTTTCAAAAGATCATGTTAAAGAAACCCTTTAATTTTACCGTGGGATAAAGATAATAATAGATATTGAATCGGAAACAGAAGGAAAAAACATCACCTACATAGTACATAGATAGGCATTAGACAACCGATATGGACGACAAGAAACAAATTGTATGAAAGCCCGGAAACTTTTTGATTATGCAATGTGCAATGATCTCGTATACATTTTTTTTGGTAAGGAGCCACTTGATATGGGAAGTCAAAATGAATAGGTACGTACTACGTAGGTACTTGAAACATAAAAGAGTGACATTTAAAAGCGTCTACATTACAAGTAGAGACAAATTGGTCAAAAGAAGAATGAAATTAAGCAGGGGGTTTCAATTCCACTTCAGTTTATTTGTAGCTTAAAGCGGCAATTGTAGCTTTGTTATACTTATGGCCGGATCCACAAAGTGACTTTAAACTCCGTTCAAGTTAAACTCTTGGATTAAGCAATCTGATTGGCTGAAATTTTTAATGTTTTGAAATCAACCAATCAGATTTAAATATTCAACTTAAACAGAGTATAAACTCACTTTGTGGACCAAAGATAAATTCAAACGTGAATTGACCAAGAGTTACAATTAGCACTTTATGCCCTTTATCTTTATTATTTCGAATCAGGAATTCGGGACTAGAAGGGGTCAAAATACGCTATGGGAGAATTGCGAGCCAGAAACAGAGAGAGTACATTACCCTCAATAAAGGGGAAAAACATAGAAGGAGACAGAAAAAGAGGGAGAGAAAGACAGTAGACACATGTAGACATGGGTACATGTATGTATATTATCTAATTAGAAAGAATTACGACACCAAAATTACTTTTCCTTGTCGCAAGAAATTTCACTAGTTTCTTTCCTACTTTGTCTCCCATTATCTTTTTTTATCTCTCTCCCTCTACCTTTCACTTCATCGCACTTTCTCGCTTTCCCCATCTTCATTATAAATCCCTCTTTCCCTCTCTGTTTCTTCTCTCTCCCCTCCCTCTTCTCTTTCCCATCCCGTTTTCCTTCTCTCTTCCCTTTCCTCCACAGTCTCACATAATACTGTCTACATTTCTTTCCTTTCACTGGTAATTAGTTCTTTATGTAAATGGGGTTTTGTTGGCATCAGTATTTTGTATGCTAAGCCGTACACGTCTTCAGGTTGAAATTCGAGAACGACTAATTTCGAAACGAAGGGCGTTCACCTTAACTTTGCTAGGGTAGTAAACCGATTACTGATTTTGCAAGACCGGGGGAAAGAAAATTGAATGAAGAAGTTAATTAATAAATAATAATACCCTTAAGTTATTCGCAGTAGGTACCTACTATCTTCGTATATATTATACATAATTATGTATACTAACAGCAAGGTATTGTTGGTTATAATAAGTACTTTTGTAAAAAAAATAAAATAATAATAATAAACAAACAAAGTAAGGGAAGTAATACAAAATACAAGTATTAGGTACAAATGTATTGGTTAAAATCTAGCGTAAGAAAAATAGGTTTTATGTCAACAAAATCATAAATCCAATACCCATGATTTGAGATGTATGGACAACATAGTAGAGAAATACGCAATGAAGAAGAACATGTAATGAAAATACAATAAAGAAAATACTCGTAGATGGAGACAAAAGAGGTAACGAGACAGACGGACACCGTATTGGAGACAAGAATGGGATAGAAAACACTAACAATAGAGAGGAAACCTAATGAAGGAAAGGAAAACCATGCCAATAATGACATAGCTGAAGACAGCTCGAAGGAGATGAAGCTTATCAGAGAAACAATAACACAACTTCTTATCGAAACGATATTATTTATCATCATCAAACTGATAAATCTAACGACCTGATGCTGACCACAATGATTGGGTCGTTATAGTTTTATGACACTCTTATTGGACATCAGCTTTTGTACAGTGTTTCTTTTGTTTTATGTGTGCTTTTTTTTATTGAAAGATATGGGATTTTAGTGCGATCTTGGATTTTCTTTGGTAACCAATCATCTCTCCGTAGCAAAATACATTATTTGCTTTTTCATGTTTCTAGATTGTTGGTTCGATGTTTCTTGAGGTGCGGTACCTGTTGAGTTATTTCCAAACAAAGCATTTAAATGAAAGGCAACCTATTTAATAGCAACTTTTAATGTTGAGTATCTTGTGCGCTATTTTGTAATAGAGGACTCCTTGTCTACAGTTCTAAAGCGTACTCTTTTGGAGGACTGGAAATTAAAAGTATACAATATAGACCTACGCTACGCTCTCAAGATTTATCTAGACCCTAAATCATATAATTCTCAAGAAATAGGAACCACAACAACGACAACAACACCCTAAGAGATGCCGGTATTTACTTTATCTGCCAAGTAAGATATGAAGTTAAAGAACAATTTATTCGGTTCATTATTCTTATTATTTACCTCCAAGGTGAAAATGTTTTTC
>NW_007377987.1:86845-128302 GCF_000475195.1 Diaphorina citri | reverse complement strand
AGAAGGAGACAGAAAAAGAGGGAGAGAAAGACAGTAGACACATGTAGACATGGGTACATGTATGTATATTATCTAATTAGAAAGAATTACGACACCAAAATTACTTTTCCTTGTCGCAAGAAATTTCACTAGTTTCTTTCCTACTTTGTCTCCCATTATCTTTTTTTATCTCTCTCCCTCTACCTTTCACTTCATCGCACTTTCTCGCTTTCCCCATCTTCATTATAAATCCCTCTTTCCCTCTCTGTTTCTTCTCTCTCCCCTCCCTCTTCTCTTTCCCATCCCGTTTTCCTTCTCTCTTCCCTTTCCTCCACAGTCTCACATAATACTGTCTACATTTCTTTCCTTTCACTGGTAATTAGTTCTTTATGTAAATGGGTTTTGTTGGCATCAGTATTTTGTATGCTAAGCCGTAATCATGTGAGATGGCCATTCCATATCCACAGCTCACATTCAGGTCAAATCGAAAATTAAATTCTATTTAAATTTTCATTTTTGGTAACACTCGGGGTAGAAGAAGGTCAAAAATATCTACATTTTGCCCTCTGAGCATCTGAGTATGAATCCGTAAATTGGTGTATTCACAGGTTGTAAAAGTTTTAGCTCCTGAGGTATTTTGTTGTACCTACCTTTACAATTCAAATCTGTCAGGTCGAGTTTTACCACCGTGGATTGTCTCAGGATTGAGTTCAATCCGAGGTTGACCTGGCTATTAAGTATAGGGAAATCTTCGTTTCATCTCAATCCCGAGTTGGTAAACCCCAGCATCAATCTTTTGACCTTTTGTGGTTACTTTTTTGCCCCAGACTTACACACTTCTCAATATGACGCCCCAATTATACGGCAGAAACGATAAGTCTCATATCTATGGTGTTTATAGCATTGCCTTCCCTTACCCCCACTATACCTCCCTATAAAACTGTCCTACTCTTCTTGAAATGCCCTCCCCCTCGTCTCTCCGATCTGATGAATATTCAGCAGTTATTCAGCAATGTTGTGAATATCTTGTTCATATACATAATAAATACTCTGTTGTTTACTGTTGTGATCTCTACAAACATCTCCTAAGGGATCCCTCATAAATCATACGGAGGTCTCCCGAGGGTTAGGAGGGACAGTTACAGGTCTGGAGTTAAGTAGGAGTCGGGACTATGTTGAGCTTTGTAGTCACGATAGAACAAGAAAGAGTAAGGGGAATAGGATAAGGCACGATGAAAGTAATGTCAGTAAGTATAATTACCAACTGACATCATTTAAGGATAGGTATACCTACTGACATAATAATTATGTATCTCTTCTCTCGGAGTCCAAGTACATGATTGTATTTTAGAAGAGCAGGATTTTGGAATAAAGGAAAGGTCAAACGACCCCCATCTAAGGTCTTTCGTAAGAACCAAGAAGGGATCCCTAAATCAAGAAAGATCCCTCCCTACTAAACCTAATATAAGGTCCATGAGAAAACCGCTTGTCTTTCTCTCTATGTGGAACTGCTGAAATGGTGACAGTATGTATTAAGGTGTGTCCACACATAGTCGACTGGCCGTCAATCGATGTTAATAATAATAATAATAATAATAATAGACTCTTGAGTGGAAGGTAACCACTAGGCGAGGTTAACGCCGGAGGCGTTTTCTACCACCTAACCCTTAGAGCTCCATTATTATGTGGTCAAAATCTCAAATAAATGAGGATAAAATTCCATGCCTCGGCTGGGATCGAACCCACGCCCTCCTGTTTACCAGGCGAGCGTCTTGACCACTACGCTACCGAGGCAGGATATGTTGACTGAACCGTCCAGAGTGCCTCGACAACATAGATTCATAGTCGATCTCGTCGATTGACCATTGATGGGCGAGGTTGACTATGGTTAGACACACCTTTAGAGTAGAAAATTTCCGTAGGACATGGGAATAAATGAGTGAAACCTGGCCTGATAACAATAAACCCGCAAAAACGTCGCTCCAGCACCGGCCCGTCGGTTTTGAATATTATTCATCATCCGTTTGACGTGTCGTGTGGTGGTGACTTTCGTATGTTATATTCTAATCCCTTGGGTTAAGCATAGGCAAAATTTATGCTCCATGAACTGTTGGTAGGAAACAAGGGATAGGCAAACGATGAACTGTCGGTAGGGACGCTAAAGGGCGTAGTCAGGAAACCTATGTGCCAGCAACTACCAGGAACAGAGTTTCTATGGGACTGCAGGTGTTGCGCAACGACTGAGGTTTAACTGTTGGTAGGAAACAAGGGATAGGCAAACGATGAACTGTCGGTAGGGACGCTAAAGGGCGTAGTCAGGAAACCTATGTGCCAGCAGCTACCAGGAACAGAATTTCTATGGGATTGCAGGTGTTGCGCAAAGACTGAGGTTCAGATCAACCAGGTGGTTAACAAAACCCGTACAGTAGAACCTCGATTATTTCAACTAATTGGGACTGGGGGTAGTTGAAATGATCACTTTATATTATGATCTTTTCCTCTGATAAGATAGGGTATCCTTTGAAAGATGGAAAAAACCATAGATTTTGGAGTTGAAATAATACTATCTAGGTATCATCTGCAACCTCTTGATGTTTTCCTGAGATAAAGGGAATAAAATGACAGTCAATAGGTGCCGTAAATCAGACAACATGTTTTCTGACAAGAAGAATGGGAAGAAGAAGAAAATATGAGACTAAATGATCCCTAATGACATCTGCACTGGAGAAAGTCCGCAGTAATAAAGATTAAATCGGAGACAAATGGTGAAACGTCCGTTATAAATCTTCCAACTCGAAATGATATGTTACTGAAATGGCTTTGAGGCATTGTGTGTTACATTTGATGACACTTTTGATGCTTTTGTGGAATACAACGCTATTAGAATCGTTTAGATCAACCAGGTGGTTAACAAAACCCGTACAGTAGAACCTCGATTATTTCAACTAATTGGGACTGGGGGTAGTTGAAATGATCGAGGTTGAAATGATCACTTTATATGATCTTTTCCTCTGATAAGATAGGGTATCCTTTGAAAGATGGAAAAAACCACAGATTTTGGAGTTGAAATAATGGAAGTTGAAATAATACGTATCTAGGTATCATCTGCAACCTCTTGATGTTTTCCTGAGATAAATAGAATAAAATGACAGTCAATAGGTGCCGTAAATCAGACAACATGTTTTCCGACAAAGAAGAATGGAAAGAAGAAGAAAATATGAAACTAAATGATCCCTAATGACATCTGCACTGGAGAAAGTCCGCAGTAATAAAGATTAAATCGAAGACAAATGGCGAAACGTCCGTTATAAATGCCCCAACTCGAACTGATATGTTACTGAAATGGCTTCGAGGCATTGTGTATTACATTTGATGACACTTTTGATGCTTTTGTGGAATACAACGCTATTAGAATTGATTTCTACTTTCCACAGCAGCTCATTTGGCATTTGGGGAGTCGTTCGGTACCAATGATGATATAACAGGGAGAGTTCAGTAGTAGTATTGGTTATTGGGTTTTTTAAATCATTACATGAAAGTAAAATCAAAAAATCAAATCAAGAATAATAATAAACTGAATATTAAACAAATTAGGCAGGTACATAGACTACATAGGTACTGATTTTCTGTAATCACTACGGGCTAAAAAATTCCCGGAGGGACGGACCCTGCTTGTTACTTTCCACAGCAGCTCATTTGGCATTTGGGGAGTCGTTCGATACCAATGATGATATAACAGGGAGAGTTCAGTAGTAGTATTGGTTATTGGGTGTTGGTTCAAGTTTACCTCACGCAATTGTAAGAACTTTGAAGACCATTTAGGCCATCTGAGCAGAAGTACGTTCTCATAATAATGAATATTATTAAAACCATCCTTGTCATAAACCATCGACGCAAAGTGCGGAACTGTCATCAAAATATCAATCTTTTCACTTTGATACGTCTCTGATATATCAAGAGTGAATTGCATAACTGAAACATTTCCCATTTTTCTCCCTAAAAAAGTATTCCTAGAACACTCGTATTATTAGCCAGAGTCCATTCTAACTACGAGTAACTCTAATTACAAACGACGCAAAGTGCGGAACTGTCATCAAAATATCAATCTTTTCACTTTGATACGTCTCTGATATATCAAGAGTGAATTGCATAACTGAAATATTTCCCATTTTTCTCCGTAAAAAAGTATTCCTAGAACACTCGTATTATTAGCCAGAGTCCATTCTAACTACGAGTAACTAATTACAAACAACAAGAAAAACATCAAATCCGTACAATGTAGCAGCCAAACAACTGCCTATTGTTAATCATGTGAGATGGCCATTCCATATCCACAGCTCACATTCAGGTCAAATCGAAAATTAAATTCTATTTAAATTTTCATTTTTGGTAGCACTCGGGGTAGAAGAGGGTCAAAAATATCTACATTTTGCGCTCTTCTTCTGTTGGGCTAGCCTGGTGGCGAGTATGTAGTCGATTTTCATAAAAACCAGTAGGACGAGATAAATGGGAAATAAATGAGTATTGTGAAGGGGACGAATGGACAATGGAACGGGACAGGAAATGGCAGTGCGTTGCAGAGTGTGAACTGATGTGGTTATTACGGCGGACATTTCAATCATGGATGTTATTAAACTTCTGTCTTCTGTGGACTTGGGAATCAAGTAGAAGACAGATTTAGGTTAAACTCGGTTTTTGGGATAGCTAAGTTTGGATGGTGAATGTTTTGAGAAAAAAATCATATCTTTAAAAGGAACATGTTTGAAAGCTCTTATAATTATTATGCACACCAAATGCATTTCAGTTAGCATTTAAAACACAATTTTAAAGTCCTGAACAAATACATACTCGTAGGTACATACATACCCCTCACCGGATGAGCGAGTTATTGCTATTATTATTCTTTCTTTCTCTCCTTTTTGGTTTCAAATGAAAATTCTTTCTTCGTCTAACGGATCGTATAAACCTAAACAAGTTTATGTATACTTAATAACATGTGAGTGTAACCACATTGACTAAAAGTTTGCTCCAACTTCTGTCATCCAAATTTTGAACTTTCCAGTTTGGGGAGAAAGTTTGAGAAGATTTGTATATGTCCGTAGACCCCTGTCCTTCTGGTCCTTTACCCAATGTTTTTGTTGTCGTTTTATATCTTTCAAGTAAAAATCTTCGTTGCATGAAAATTTAAAATCAATTTATGTTGTGGTTGTGGGGAGGGGCCTTAAACCCAATTTATTCACCCAGGCAATATTTCACATCCCTAATATAAATATTTGGTACATAATAGATAACGTATAATATCTCTAGTAGCGCGGTCAAACTTTCTTGACTTGGCGGGGCGGAACGCTACCGCGCTCCTTAATTAGATAATTTGTATATTTCCTGCATCTTCCGATATTAATTCTGCCCGTCTTGAAGAAACTGTTTCAATAGACGTCCATCATGTCAAATACATTCAATGTCTTCAGTCTTCATCAAAGTGGGATGCCAAAGAAGGACCTCTTGAGAATATTATAAGATTGAATACCACCTGTGAAATCAGGCTGTACACCTGTAAATAATAGAGGATTAGTTAACAACAGGTGCTACATAAAAAAAAAACTGATTAAATCAGCAACAGTAAATTCCAAAGTATTTGCAAATTTCTAATGAGAGATAATAATAGAAGTTTATGGATTTACCTTGGTACTCTTAATGATGGCATGTGGCACGAGATGGCAATAATAAATAATTTAATCATTCAATGGTAAGTTGGTAAGAACTCATATAATGAATATTGGATTATAAGATTGAATACCACCTGTGAAATCAGGCTGTACACCTGTAAATAATAGAGGATTAGTTAACAACAGGTGCTACATAAAAAAACTGATTAAATCAGCAACAGTAAATTCCAAAGTATTTGCAAATTTCTAATGAGAGATAATAATAGAAGTTTATGGATTTACTATTTCGTTGATGTGTAGAAATAGGCATAGTAGAAAGTATTCTAGTTATCTATTATTTAGCCGTTTTTCACCTACCAAAGCAGAAAAACAGCCTTTTCTATAAAAATGGAAAATATTTTGAAAAACTCTCATGGCAATTAAATTTTGAACAAAAATGTGGAAACGAGAACGAAGATTTTCAGGAAAAATCTCTGGCAATTGGATAGTGTCCAATTTTTTTCTATTTAATCATTTTTTGCCTTCTCTCTTTATATTCTTTTTGACTAAAACTTTTTTTAAATATCTCAACAAATCCTATGGGAATTTAATCATTTTTTGCCTTCTCTCTTTATATTCTTTTTGACTAAAACTTTTTTTAAATATCTCAACAAATCCTATGGGATTTTTTTTTTCACAGAACATTGGATGGGACAAAGTTAATCTCCTTTTTATGTTTTTGTAACAAAAGCAGACAACTTTCCCTTCTTTTTTTAATTAATATTTCTCACTTTAAATTAGGAAAAAGTTCTTAGCAAAAAAAAGCATTTTTTATAAAATAAAAGTTAAAAAAGTGTGATAAGAAGCATAATTGTTATTAATTTTGACAAAGGTACACCTTTTATTTTCACTTCGCTTTCCCTGATCCGGTTGACAAGGCGATTTATTTTTTTCTAATAGATTTTATTTTTTTATAAAATAAAAGTTAAAAAAGTGTGATAAGAAGCATAATTGTTATTAATTTTGACAAAGGTACACCTTTTATTTTCACTTCGTTTTCCCTGATCCGGTTGACAAGGCGATTTATTTTTTTCTAATAGGTAGATTTTATTTTTTAATTTTCTGCATTTTGGAACGGTGATTCGTTATAATTCATTTTGAACAATTCGGTATAGTCGACTTGTGTGAATGTTAAGTACTTCTATAATAAAAAGGAAGTCTAGTATTAATTTAAAATGATTTACCCAGCTAAAAGAAAAAAGAGTTTTGTTTGCCAGATTTTTATAGGCATTTACAAAGAAATTTCTCCTTTGCTATCAGTCAAGTAAAAAATAGGACGTTTAATTGTAAAACGAAATAATTCCTTGTTAACTTCCAAATAGAAGATGCCAGACCCTGAAGCTACAACAAGCATAGATCCAGCAACTAAGCCACCGAAAATCCTGAAGCCAAAGCCCAAAGGATTAGGATACAGGCATTGGACAACGTTCATGTTATTCATTGGTATGGCCAACGCTTATGTGATGAGAACGAACATGTCTGTTGCCATAGTAGCTATGACTAACCCTGAATCCAGCATACATGTAGACAGCAAATCCTGGTCTACTGTAGAAAGAGGTCTTCTTCTTAGTTCTTTCTTCTATGGCTATGTTCTCACACAAATACCTATCGGGTTGTTGACCAAGAACCATGATTCACATAAGATGTTAGCATATGGAATGGTGGTGAACGCAGTGTTTGCATTGCTGGTACCTGTGAGTTCTCAGTCCATCTGGTGTCTGGCTGCCGTCAGATTTATACAAGGCATGGGGGAGGGACCTATCGTTCCATGCACCCATGCTATCCTGGCCAAATGGATCCCACCAGGAGAAAGAAGTTTCCTAGGAGGCATTGTGTATTCAGGCGCTCAGTTCGGTACCATCATTTCCTATCCGGTCAGTGGCTATCTTGCATACGGTACCTTCTTGCAAGGGTGGCCTGCAATATTCTATGTGTTTGGTGTCATATGCTTGATATGGTGCGTATTATTCATATTTCTAGTTTATGAGAATCCACACAGTGACAAGCGCGTTTCTGTAGAAGAGAAGGAATACATTCTTTATTCAATATTTGGTGGTGATATCATCGAGGATTTGAAAGCTTCCAGCATACCATGGGGAGATATTGTGAAGTCAGGGCCGTTCCTGAGTATCTTGGTGGCTCACATGGGGCAAAACTTTGGCTACGAGACACTGATGACAATGTTGCCAACGTTCCTCAAGGAGGTCCTCCACTTCGATATGATAAAAAATGGATTAATTTCGGCAACACCGTACATCGCAATGTTTATTACTTCCTCTGTACTGAATTACCTGGCAGATTATTTCATTAGGAAGAAGATTCTGTCGACAGGAGCTACGAGGAAGCTAATGACAAGTATAGGAGAATATGGTCCAGGGTTGATGTTTATAATACCGGTGATCCTTGGCTTCACTCACACTCCTACCATTGTATGTCTCATCCTTGCCATGGCTTGTAACGGAGGTATCTACGCTGGTTTCAAGGTCAATCACATTGACATTTCTCCTTGTTTTGCTGGAATCCTGATGAGCATTACCAACTGTTCTGCTAATGTAGTGGGTATGCTAGCTCCTACTATATCTGGGCTTCTACTGAATTGGTTTCAACACGATGAAATGCTCTCATGGAAGGTAGTGTTTCTGGTATCGGCTGTGCTGTATATTACCTGTGCTACGGTGTATTTACTCTTCTCTTCCGGGAGGAAGCAATACTGGGATAAGAATGGTGGCGAGTATGTAGTCGATTTTCATAAAAACCAGTAGGACGAGATAAATGGGAAATAAATGAGTATTGTGAAGGGGACGAATGGAACGGGGCAGGAAATGGCAGTGCGTTGCAGAGTGTGAACTGATGTGTTTATTACGGCGGACATTTCAATCATGGATATTATTCAACATCTGTGGACTTGGGAATCAAGTAGAAGACAGATTTAGGTTGAACTCGGTTCTTGGATAGCTAAGTTTGGATGGTGAATGTTTTGAGAAAAAAATCATATCTTTAAAAAGAACATGTTTGAAAGCTTTTGTAATGATTATTATGCACACCAAATGCATTTCAGTTAGCATTTAAAACACAATTTTAAAGTCCTGAACAAATACATACTCGTACATACATACGGTAAAAACACAAATGAGGTCAAAAGTTTCCTGCTTCCAATCTATTAGGAGTAGAATTAGGATGAAGAGCATCATCTACTATTCACTGGAGCACACTAATGTGCACCGTTCAAACAAATCACAATTACCACCCCCAGGGTATGGGTAGGGGGGAGGCAGGCATTTGAGAAGCCAGCACGGTCGGTAAATATTCTCATGACCCGCAGCATTGTGTACTAACGGCCGGGGACATTTCAGCAACATTTTCCAAAAAGGGATGATGTTTAGAGGAAGGAAAAGGGAAAGTGCTTCCCGTTTTTCCTTCCCCTCTCGCGATCCCTGCCGTCAGTTTTCCGGAGATTACGAGGTTTTCAGTTTTCAGCGGCAGGAAAATATCTGCATGACCAATCTATAATGGATTTACTACATCATACTTCACCATAATGCTACCCCATCCTACTACACCTCAGCCCCGTCCCGATATACACATTACAAGTCGTATCTATTGTAAATAGGTATTTCTGCTTACTCTGTTTTTTGGTTCAATAATAATATGTCATGTTTTGCATGGTACAACATGGCATAGGGTGAATGGAAAGTTTAAAGTTTGGAAAATCTGACGGGGAATTTATGGCGTACGTTTTGACTCTAATGTTGCACACAAATCACTACAAGTAGCTACATATACAAATTATTTATTTTCATTTTAAAAAATCTACGCCCTGAAATAGTGGGGGGAGAAGATGGAAGAGAAACATATTTCTGTTTAGTCAGAAACCCGTTCATTATCTCTGACATAATCTATGATTTATTAGGAATTCGCTTTGAACGGTAAACCACCATTTAGAACTAGTGCTAGTGGGTAATTATTTAGATCGCATTAACTTGAAAGTAGTAATCTACTAATCAAAGGCAACACAACTTCGAGAAAATCCCAAGAAAAGAAATCACTCGCATTTATATAGCTTTCCTTTTGCTTGTCCTCTTTGAATTCAATAACGGATTGCATTGTTACATGCAGCTGTTATTTTGACCTTATCCTGGCTTATTTTTCCCCACCCTCCACCATAGATGTTATCATCCAACTTCTTATTGTTGTTTGGTGATGGAAGAATTACTGGCGTGGAGAAGTTTTTCCAATGACATCAGGGAGAGTTCACCAAAGTGTAACGGTGAAGGGAACTGGTGCTTTTTTTATACATAGCTTATAGCTGAACAATACATACATATAATAATTGAAAGCTCTCCATTTAGAACTAGTGCTAGTGGGTAATTATTTAGATCGCATTAACTTGAAAGTAGTAATCTACTAATCAAAGGCAACACAACTTCGATAAAATCCCAAGAAGAAAAGAAATCACTCACATTTATAGCTTTCCTTTTTCTTGTCCTCTTTGAATTCAATAACGGATTGCATTGTTGCATGCAGCTGTTATTTGACCTTATCCTGGCTTATTTTTCCCCTCCCTCCACCATAGATGTTATCATCCAACTTCTTATTGTTGTTTGGTGATGGAAGAATTACTGGCGTGGAGAAGTTTTTCCAATGACATCAGGGAGAGTTCACCAAAGTGTAACGGTGAAGGGAACTGGTGCTTTTTTTATACATAGCTTATAGCTGAACAATACATACATATAATAATTGAAAGCTCTCTGGAGGTTAATTCATTACTGCAGGAAAATCACTCAGATTTTAGTCTCGGAGAGCAGGTGGTTTCAGTTTTAATTTTCGCGGAAAGAAGTCTGAGGAGAAAAATTTATTTTCCGGGTAAAGAACCGCATAAGAGAGGATCGAAAGGAAGGTCATTATTTTACTAACAAGACCATGATTCCCCAAAACTGCCACAAAATCTTCCGAGCAACATTCAAAACAAAGTTACCATGGCCGGGATGCTCACCAATTTTCGAATAGGTACCTACCCATAACCATAGTAAGAAAAAGATGTACCTATCTTCCTGCCTCGGTGGTGTAGTGGTCAAGACGCTCGCCTGGTAAACAGGAGGGCGCTGGTTCAATCCCAGCAAAGGCATGGATATTTAACTCATTTATTCGATAATTCGACCACATAATAATGGAGGTCTAAGGGTTAGGTGGTTAAGAACGCCTCCGGCGTTAACCTTGCCTAGTGGCTACCTTCCACTCAAGAGCCCATTATTATTTTAATTTTTATTATTCCAACCAATTTCAGTGGTGTGGTGGTTAGCACGGTGGACTTTGAATCTGGAGGTTGGTGGTTCGAGTCCAAGTCATGCCACGAAAATTTAGCGTAGTATATCAAGCGGGGAACGACATTTGTGACAACCATTTATGCTTAACACAATTAAAATTCCTTCCTTTCCTTCCCATTTCATTATTTCAATTGTTTACTTCCGCTCCGACACTGCTTTCTGAATCTCAGGGAAAACTTCTCAACAAATTGCAACGTTTGAGACTTTCTTAAACGACGCTGGAAATATTTCATTTTAATTTATGTTGTTGGAAATTAGTTTCCTACTTCATCAAGGTAAGTTTAAGTGTAAGTGGGTGACTTGTGATTCATTATGCAGTTGAGCAGAACTTTCAAAGCGTTCGCTTAAACAACACGGTTAAAATTTTCAAAGCTTGGAAATTGTTTTAAATGTGCGCCGAGATTTACGTTGCTTCACTCAATTGCTGAGAAACCACTTATTATAGCTTATAATGTATTTGTTGTAAGAGATTTGAACTCAATTTTCTATGTACCTATAACACATATGAAGAGTGCATGTGGTCCATGTTCTTCACTATCACACAATAAGTACTCCTGATGTGAGTCAGTGAGTCGGAGAATGTGAGAAGTGTCATGGTGAATTGGGACTCATGGTGGCATGGATAGGTGAATTGGGGCGGATGGCGGGATGGATGAAAGACTCAAGGTTGGGTTAGCAATGTTAACATCAATCACGTGCTCGACTCTTTTTCCCATTAGTAAAATTGTCCATTATACGACCCGGGAAACTGGAAAAACTTCGTTTGAATTGTCAACAGATATTCGGGATAAGAAAACGGCAAAAGAAATTCTATCCCAACAAAACACCCAAGCTCAAGCTTGAATAGTTGTGATGAAAAGCTCCTTAGAAGACCTTGAAAAACATTCAATGCATGCAAATGACACGGCCATCCAGACAGCTCTTTTCTGGATGGACAAGATATGAGCAAGAACTGGACACGGAAAGTAAAGTAAGTATTTCCAAAAACTCAATGCCTAAAAATTTCGTCAATGTTTTCCAATGATTTAGCATTTACGCATTGGAAATCAATTGTTCCAAGGAAGAAGGGCTTATGTTAGTTAGTTAGTTAGTAGTAATCGTTCCCAGGAAATAGGGCCTATGTTAGTAGCGAAAATAACATAGGCACTTCTTCCGGGATAAGAAAACGGCAAAAGAAATTCTATCCCAACAAAACACCCAAGCTCAAGCTTGAATAGTTGTGATGAAAAGCTCCTTAGAAGATCTTGAAAAACATTCAACCGCATTTCATCTCTTCATAAGATGAAGTAAGAGCAATATTGATACAATGAACTCATAATAAATAACGTGAACCCATCTATTTTACATCGGCGAATTAGAAATGAGGGGGAATGTTCAAATCGAAATATTTCAGCTAACCGAGCTTTACATAAGATCATCTGGATACAGATAGAGAGTTAGAACTTATACGGTGACTTTAAATCATTTGAAATACCCGTATAAGGAAATACCCATTTAGTTGGTAGTTAAACAAATATATAATTAAAAGAGCAATATTGATACAATGAACTCATAATAAATAACGTGAACCCATCTATTTTACATCGGCGAATTAGAAATGAGGGGGAATGTTCCAATCGAAATATTCCACCTTACCGAGCTTTACATAAGATCATCTGGATACAGATAGAGAGTTAGAACTTCTACGGTGACTTTAAATCATTTGAAATAATTTAGTTGGTAGTTAAACAAATGTATAATTATAGAGCTAGCAAAAAACAAGGCAGGTAAAAATAATTAAATACCAACCAGAAAAACGTCCTAAAGGCCTGTTTACTATCAGAACAGCTTCCATTTTCGCAAAATTCACAACGCGACTCAGGAAGTTCATAGCATCAGAACGAAATCATATCGTATTTCAAAAAAGTACACTCCCCGAACTACCCTTTGAAGAAAGAAAAGAGGTCACCTTTCAACGTCACACAAATACTACTAATACTACTACTATTAAAAAAAAAAAAGTTTTGGCGCAATGTTTATTTTAATACTGGGTGAATTGGGACTCATGGTGGCATGGATAGGTGAATTGGGGCGGATGGCGGGATGGATGAAAGACTCAAGGTTGGGTTAGCAATGTTCACATCAATCACGTGCTCGACTCTTTGTCCCATTAGTAAAATTGTCCATTATACGACCCGGGAAACTGGAAAAACTTCGTTTGAATTGTCAACAGATATTCATTCATAGAGCTGATCGTTATAAGGTTCGTTCTCGGACCGGCTGGCTTTCTCCTATCCTGTAATTCTCTCTTCGATTCAAAATTTATAATTATGACAGTAGAGACTTCCGGTTTTACAGTTTCCTCTATAAATCCTTCTCTCTCTCTCTCCCTCTCTCTCAAAATAATAATAATAAAAAGGATATAAGAAGAGATCATATTAGACAAACATAACGGGTTAATTTTTCTGCGATATTACCATTCCCGGACACTCAAAGGATTAACATTCCCGTGACGTATTTTAATCACTGAAGATGACTGACAAGAGGTGCTTGACCTGGATTTCTTCTAATTCCTCTGTATCCCGTTCATCTCTGATAAGATAAGAGCTAAGATTCAATAGAGGTGAATACAAGTCAACTCAAGTAGGGAAGGGGGGAAGAGATTTATCCGTCACAGATTTGTACAGAGATGGAATACAGATTTTTTAATTGAGAAAGTGAGAAATATGTCGATGAGAGGTGTGAAGGAGAATGAAAGCGAGAGAAAGATTAAAGCATGCTCATGTATCAAGGAGACTGTAGGAAGATGAAGAAAAAGAATGAGGAGGAAGGAGAAGAAGAAGAAGGAGGAAGAGAAGAAAAAGAAAAGGAGGACGAAGAAAAAGACGAGAAAATAGAAAAGAAGATTGAGAATAAGTGAGAGCAACTTGAAATAAATAGAGTGTTTTTGAGAAGACAGCTAATAATAAGTACCTGTCTAATCAATTTTGATTCGAATGACGTAACACTATGGAGATATTATTTCTTAGCGTTATATCGCTAAGAAGATAGTCAAGTAAAAATAGTAATAACCTGACAAAGACAGTAGACGTACATACAACTGCTACAATAGGAACCTCACCTGAAACAGAGATAGAGAAAAGGCTGTTAGTCAAAGTTTCAGCAATTTACCTATTAGGCACATGGCTTTATTTTCAGTCCAGCAGTTTATGAAAGGCTCTCAGCCTAAAACCCTTCCCAATGCTGCTAAAACAAGTTCAATCAGTATTGCCAGCCATAAACAAATCAAGTCATATGGTAAAAAAAAGATAAAAACATCCGAGGAACAAGTAAAAGAGTAACCACAACACAAACGAATCCATGTTCGACAAGAAAGAAATAAAATGAGAGGTGTGAAGGAGAATGAAAGCGAGAGAAAGATTAAAGCATGCTCATGTATCAAGGAGACTGTAGGAAGATGAAGAAAAAGAAGGAGGAGGAAAGAGAAGAAGGAGGAAGAGAAGAAAAAGAAAAGGAGGACGAAGAAAAAGACGAGAAAATAGAAAAGAAGATTGAGAATAAGTGAGAGCAACTTGAAATAAATAGAGTGTTTTTGAGAAGACAGCTAATAATAAGTACCTGTCTAATCAATTTTGATTCGAATGACGTAACACTATGGAGATATTATTGCTTAGCGTTATACCGCTATAAGAAGATAGTCAAGTAAAAATAGTAATAACCTGACAAAGACAGTAGACGTACATACAACTGCTACAATAGGAACCTCACCTGAAACAGAGATAGAGAAAAGGCTGTTAGTCAAAGTTTCAGCAATTTACCTATTAGGCACATGGCTTTATTTTCAGTCCAGCAGTTTATGAAAGGCTCTCAGCCTAAAACCCTTCCCAATGCTGCTAAAACAAGTTCAATCAGTATTGCCAGCCATAAACAAATCAAGTCATATGGTAAAAAAAAGATAAAAACATCCGAGGAACAAGTAAAAGAGTAACCACAACACAAACGAATCCATGTTCGACAAGAAAGAAATAAAAGAACATTATTGTGTTACACAGTTGTGTACAGCACTTATTGTGTTACACTAAAAAGTTACCGCGCGCAGCAACCCGTCCCAAGAAGACTCAAATCAAGGAAAAGTTTTCTCGCAAGATCAATCCACCTAAAAGATCCACCAGAAAGCACTCGACTTTTCAAGTGGAAAGAGACTCTTCCCCATCACCCAGAGCCTCGAGAAGAACTCTCCCCTGGAAGCAATCTTCCCTATCCAACCCGTCCCAAGAAGACTCAAATCAAGGAAAAGTTTTCTCGCAAGATCAATCCACCTAAAAGATCCACCAGAAAGCACTCGACTTTCCAAGTGGAAAGAGACTCTTCCCCATCACCCAGAGCCTCGAGAAGAACTCTCCCCTGGAAGCAATCTTCCCTATTTGAATATTGGATGAATATATTATACTGCTTTTCTTACTGTTTTTCAACCCATTTTCCGGTTACATTATTCCATTAACCACTATAATTATATCTAACAAAGTTATAGCTACAGTGTGCGAGAAATGTATGGAACGTCCATCTCAGTGTTTTTTGTCTACTATCTACTTTTTGTCACCGACTTCGGTGTTTTCATACATTTTTCACAAGCTGTAGATCCAACTTTGACACAATCACAATCGCTCTTTAGAAAAGAAATCTTTAGGAGTGCCCTCAAAAGGGATCGGATATCAAGTTTCTTTTAAACCTTCCATAATATAAAATACAAATTGTTGGAAACTGAAAGTCTCAAGACATACAGGTTGAGGTGTCTCCATATAAGTATTTCTCTCCTACTGTATGTACTTGTACGTAAAGTAGTTTTAGGCATCTCTAGCATGCAAACAAATCATTCTCAGCCAATTGCTTCAAGGAGAAGGCGATTTAGCAATTTTGCGAAGGCCTTGCACATTCTGTCCATTGGTAAGTAGGTAAGTAGGTACTGTCAACCGTCAGTATAGTCAAGTTAGTCATATTGAAGCTATACAAACATAAACATAGCAAACGATTTAGTATTTAGTTCTAGAAAAGGAGCATTTTTTCCTGTAAATATTTTCATAATGTAGTGATTTAATAAATAAATATTTGTGATTTTGTACCTATACTATGCCTTTACCGTTAGGTACTTATTTTGTAATGTGATAATGATAATATTAATGCTACCTATATTGGGGAAATCTTGGCGCTTTAAACAATGGGAACGGCGGATGATAATCATAATAATAACGGTCTGATAAATTTGAAGAGAAATTTCACCAAGTTCTTCTTCTTCTTCTTCTTCTTCTTCCTCTTTGTGGTAACACATTGTGATTATTACTTGTAATATTCTTTCATTATAATTCTCAACTCAGCTTGTGAAAGCTCTCTAATTAGTCAGCTAGCAGTCTCAACGCAAAGGAACATTTTCATATCAAGGGCTAAAATAAATCCACGTGTGTACTAACTCTATACTAGTGACTATCACATGACTATTACAGATACCGAATTGGCACCAAAATAATGTATACTTAGCCCGGGTCAACTTCATACCTGACTTCAAGGGATTCCCGTGTTTTGTGTTCGTTGAAATACCAACCACTTATCAGATGTCTGTTGTCTGATAACTAATAATCGAGTTTCGGTTCAAATTTTGAACTCTAGCAAAAATAGGTAGAGTAGAGGCACGTGGCAAAGTGTTCGGAAATGGAATTTTTTACATCGAAACAGTAAGTTGATAAGAATAGATCTATTTCAATAGCTTTTACTCAAAGCGTATGATGTATTAAGACCTACGTATGTAGATAGAGATAGGTACTGAACCGATTATTATGATGATGTAATGCATGTGCGTTAATTTCTTTCAAGAGCGTTTCCTAGTTATCTTATCAGAATTATTATACCTCCTCGTTGCTGTTCTTGATATTATTGTCACTCATGTGAGAACCACGCAAGCTATACTTAGATAACCGAGTAATTGCACCCATTGACTTTTTTTTTCCTGAAAAATAAATCAGACGCACGAGACGTAGGAATAGATATCCTCGATTTGAAAAGTTCAATTCATTAGGCTTGGATCCGGTGTATATAAAAGGAGATGTGTATGAATAAATTTAACAGTTAAATTATAAGATAAACATTACTTTCCTTATTAGAGGATTAAGGAAAGTAAAAAAGAATAATTTTTAAATCAGAATATTATTTTAAAGATAATTATAGGTAAGGTAAGTAAGTAGGTAATTGCTACTTTTTTCATATTGTTTTTATACCTAGAAACATAAGTGTTCAAGATAATATTATTAAATTATTAAATATATGTACATACATAAACCTGATTATTATAAATTAAAAGGTTAAAATAACCTTCATTTTTCCCGTGTATATTTTATTTAGATTCTATTGGTTATAATTCAATGTACACAAATACAAGAAATTACAAAGGGCGAAATTATTGCCTGGGGCAATATCTAAAATTCAACCCTCAACTATCACATCACATGACGCATTTCACGGTGTAGGACTTCAATGGCACCACTCATTAAGCTGAAGAGGTTACTGCCATCCCCGAAATTACCTTTTACTATCTTGTATTTTCAGCTCATCCAAACATCAAACTGTTCATCACACAAGGAGGTCTCCAAAGTCTCCAAGAGGCGGTACATTTTGAAGTACCCGTGATTGGGATTCCATTTTTCGGGGATCAAAACTACAACGTGAAAATCATCCGCCGACTTGGCATTGGATCTTACATGGAGTTTGAAGACATTCATACCGAAACCCTGTTTGAAAATATACAGGAAATTCTCAACAATTATGATAGGTAAGATGCTAAATATGGTATTGTAAGGGTGAAAAAATTTAATTTTTTGGACGCTATAATTGTTCATGGAGTTTGAAGACATTCATACCGAAACCCTGTTTGAAAATATACAGGAAATTCTCAACAATTATGATAGGTAAGATGCTAAATATTGTATTGTAAGGGTGAAAAAATTTAATTTTTTGGACGCTATAATTGTCATTGTTAGCAACCATGAACGCCAAGGCCAATAAACAACAATGTTTATGGTGATGATGATCCCTCGTTGTCACCTTGTTGGGCAGAGTGTTTCCTTGTAGTCTTTTATGTAGTTTGGAGAACTTTTATGGATTTGGGTGTAATTATTACAAGTTTTGCTTTCTTTCAGATACAAAAAGGCTGTGAAGAGAGCATCGGACATTTCCAAAACCCAAATGATGAGTCCACGAGATACCGCTGTCTGGTGGGTGGAATATCTACTCAAAGCCGATGGTAACGTGAGTCATCTACAGCCAGAATATTGGCATCTCACTTGGTACGAATACTTCGGCCTGGATGTGTACTTGGTCATTTTCAGTCCTGTGATTTTGGCCCTGTACGGACTTTATCGATTGGTTTTAACAATCAACAGGCGGTGGAGTAATGGAAAACTCAAGTCAGAGTAAAAGGATCGATGTTACCATGTGATTAATTTCTTGTGATAATAGAGCTTAGATGTCATTCCTATGAAGATTGAAGTTGATGTGTACTTGGTCATTTTCAGTCCTGTGATTTTGGCCCTGTACGGACTTTATCGATTGGTTTTAACAATCAACAGGCGGTGGAGTAAGGGAAAACTCAAGTCGGAGTAAAAGGATCGATGTGACAATGTGATTACTTTCTTGTGATAATACATAGAACTTAGATGAAGAAGATTGAAGATTCCTTTGAAGATTGGAGTCTTTTTATCATGCGTCTTCAGTCACGCAGGATGTTCTCCATTTGCTTTGTACAGTTTGAATGGAACTTAGCCAAAGCGTTTGGCCCGTTAAAATTGAATGCTCCAGTTCCTCATGAGCCACTAAAATTAAGCAACCTTATGCTTGTCGCTTCGGAAGACCAACTTGAGGCAACATTTACAGCTTCCAGGCGTTGCACTAGATCTAGATCACAGCGACTAGAGCACCAAACAAAACTCGAATAAACCGTTTAGTGGATAGTTGATCTTCTTTTTATCATGCGTCTTCAGTCACGCAGGATGTTCTCCATTTGCTTTGTACAGTTTGAATGGAACTTAGCCAAAGCGTTTGGCCCGTTGAAATTGAATGCTCCAGTTCCTCATGAGCCACTAAAATTAAGCAACCTTATGCTTTTCGCTTCGGAAGACCAACTTGAGGCAACATTTATGCTTCCAGGCGCTGCACTAGATCTAGATCACAGCGACTAGAGCACCAAACAAAACTCGAATAAACCGTTTAGTGGATAGTTGATCTTATTTGAAATAAATACCACATTTAAAATAGGTATAAGATGTAGGTACAATGTGCATCACCTAAAGCTCATTTTGTAATGTAACCTCTTTTCATGTAGATAAGCTAGCTGTAGGTCTGTAACTATGTATAATAAAATGCACCTAATGACTTCAAAGCTTTGTTCTGTCTGAAGGTGTCACACACAGCTTTGAAAGCAACAGCAACCAGTGTTGTTTACTGAGATTTACGCTCTTTGCCGACGCCGTTCGTCCTGGATAGAAATAAATTGTTCCCTTTGATGAAACCTTTGTTTGTTTTTGGGCCCAATTGTAGGAACAGGATTGCTCCCCCCTGATAAGGAATGCCTTGCGTGAGAAATTTCGTATGGATAAGTTTAAAATTTGCTAATTTGGTGTAGAAAATGTAGAAATATAGGTATTATTGTTTGTTGATTTCTTGTACATAGGTAATAAAAATTGAACCTGTTGAATGTTAAAATTTACTTTGCAATTTCAGGAATTCCTTCCATCGCGCATTGAAGCAGATAATGTTTTAGGGTGCCCGCAGAACGAGGAATTCAAAATGAAGCACAACAGATGAAGCAATATGAAGCATATTCAGGCGGAACATCCTGAAATAATTCAGGTGAAAATCCAGAAAGAAGCGCACGCAGAACGAGGTTGAATAATCCAGAAAGATTTCCAAGCTGACCAATGACCCTGCACCTTCAGTTTAGGTGACCTTGAGTCAACCAATGAGCATCAAGTCTTCTCGATGAACTGTTTTTTTTTTTTTTTTTTTTTTTTTTTTCAATTACCTAGGCTGGTTTTATTCAATTTCCTACAGTATTATTTACTTTGGAGTTTAGATTAGGTTTAATGGTGATTGCATGCTACTGACAAGTAAAGGTGATCTACAAGAAAGTCTTTCTTGTAGAATATTGTGCTCTTAAAATTATGAATCATATTATGAATGATGAGATTTTCAAACAGAATCAATTTGGAGAAGTCTATGAAACAAGGGCCATAGAAAACAGTACAATGACCTTCCGAAGAACTCTCAATTTAAAAGCTTAAAGAAAAACTGAGGGTGGAAAGAGGCAATGAGACAATGTTTCCCCCAATACAATTTTATTTACCTACTTTTTCTCCAATAAAGTTGGAAACCGACCTTGGGTGTTTATTGTGAAAATAAAGAAAACTTCTGTGAATGGAATTCAAACAATGCTTCAACCATTTCCTCACACCAATACAAGCTATAAACGACCTTCCGTCCTTGAAACGACCAATGTTATTAATGTGCAATTTTCAATGTTTTCCCGAGAACATCGCCGAGACGGGAGGAAAGCAAAGATAGAGAGAAAGAAAATGCAAAAATAAATGGAAAAAATGTTAAGGAGAAAGAAAATATCCTAAATTAAGAAAAAGCAAGAGAGAAGTGTGGGGGAGAGGGAATAAGGGAAAACATATAAATTATTTAAAAGTAAAAACTGAGGGTGACAAAAATACTAATGACAAATGAGCAAGAAGAAGAGAGGAAGAAAATGAAGTGAGAAGGAGAGAAAAAACAAAGTGTGTGAGAGAGGTATAGAAAGAACGGAGGGAGAGAAAGAAAAGGATGACTTAATAATTTTTAATAAAAGATAAAAAGAAGTAATGAACCAGAAGGATAAACATTAGGAAAAGCAAAAGGAAAAGTTGGAGAAACAAGGAGAAAGAAAGAGAGAGGAGAAAAAAAATGTGGATGAAAGGAAATGGTAAGATGAGATGAAACAGATGAGAGAGAGAGAGAAAGAGAAAAGGGGGGGTAGGGAGTTCTTTGTCTACGTGGGTAGGTGTTGGATTGTCTACGGTTTTATTGTCATCTTTACTGTCATCTGCTACGTCATCAACTTCAGATTTCTCTTCAGATGCGTCAACTACGTCTTCCGTTTCTTCTTCCACTTGTATGCTATCATCTGTCTTGCTCACCTTTGTCAGGTCTGCTTCTGCTACCTCATCTTCCTCATTAGCACCGTCTCCTACACCTCTATCACATTCCATACTATCATTCACATCATTATCATCTAGTGTTAGTCTATCTCCACTACTATGATCCGTTCCATTCTCTAGAACGCGATCTTTGTCCTCTCCATCACTCACTCCATTCACATGTTCTACAATAGTCTCTGAAGTCAGTTTGTTCTTCAGGTTTTGCATCTGAACAGACAACTCACTGATGTAGAACGGAAAAAGCTCAACATGATATAGAGAACTGTAACATATGAGTGGTGGGAAGCAATTCATTACCATTTCCTAATACTGGTAGACTCTCAGGTGAAATACATACAGGGTGTAGCAAGTTCGTGTGAAAGCAGAACTTTCGTCAAATCCTGTACACTCAAACTCAGTGTCGTAAGATTGTCAACAGGGGTTTCCTTAGCTTTCAAGGAGGACAAACCAGTGTTCAAACTCCATGTGAATTCAGTAAACTTTATCCATTGAGTTTCGAGAATTCGACTAAATTGAAGAGTATAAAGGGTGTGAGTGAAAGATTTGGTAGAGGTTTTGAGAATAATATTATGTCATGTTCAGAAAGGTGGTACGGTGATTCTGCTTACCAAAGTTCTGTTCAAATTGCCTCGGGTAAAGAATAGATTACCAAGAATATCGGTGCCATATCGGTCTTTTTAGCGAATACGCGATTTAGACCAATATTGATACGGAGAAAAAGGGGTTAAAGTTACATACATACCTGTAGTCTGAACAAGGTAAGTGTACACATTTTATTTTACTCTTACATAAAACATGTAGCCTACCTAACACACTTACGAATCATGAAATTTTCATCGTAAATGAGGAAAAAACTGTAAATATCTTGAAGCTATAGACGAAGATACGATACATTCCATTTCCTTTTTGATGGCGGAAAATTTTCACTTTTCTCCCGGCTGGAAACAAAAAAAATGTCACGACGTCTTCCTTTTTCCACGGTTACAAGTCGTGGCAAACCGTTTTCTGAGAACATTGGAGGAAATGAGTCGAGCAAAATGCAATGAGTAATTTGTGCTCCGCTTCACGTTCCCCCTCTGCACATGTGACAGGAAGCTTTTGCCAGAGGAGGAGGGGCTCCCGTGCACACATGTTGAAAAAGCATGTTACAAAATATTTTGATTTTTCATGAAAATAAAAAGGAAGACAAGGATGATTAATCACCTTTTTAATTTACGTTGGCCCTGGAATAGATGCATACTGCATTTCTGGGATGTCTTTCGTTACAGCACGTCCCTCAAGTATTCAACAGCAAAAGGCGAAAACAGGGATTAACTCTCTATGGAATGTTCTAGATTCTGCCGAGATCCAATGTCAACAAAGGTTCGAATGAAGCTTTATAATAAAACTTCTTCACTTCAAAATAGTCCAAAAACATGTAACTAATTTTTTACCTCAGAGGAACCCTACCGGATATGCAGCCTGCAAGTTTTTCTTGATACAATATCTACTAAACTATCCTTTATATTCAACAACGAGGGCAAATATCCCTGATGAACTGCGATAAGGTTTACAGTTTACACGCGGATATTAAAAACAGAAGAATTTCACAAAATGGCGGCAATAAACTCCATAGTTTATTTCGTAACAATTACTTTATTATGACTTACAAGGCTCCATACTCCATCGTTCCGGAGTTTTATTAGAATATTTTCATGTACCTACATACCTAGTTTTAAATGCTGTCGTAAAAGAGATTAATATCACCCCTTTGGGGGTCGGGTGGCGATTATTTCGACACTTTGGGAATTTCGGGAAGAACTGAAGGAGTACATTTTGATAAGTAGTTTATTTCGTAACAATTACTTTATTATGACTTACAAGGCTCCATACTCCATCGTTCCGGAGTTTTATTAGAATATTTTCATGTACATACCTAGTTTTAAATGCTGTCGTAAAAGAGATTAATATCACCCCTTTGGGGCTCGGGTGGCGATTATTTCGACACTTTGGGAATTTCGGGAAGAACTGAAGGAGTACATTTTGATAAACTCACCTTGGGAATTGGAGGACATGTTTCATTTTGATAAATAAATAATCAGTCAAAGAAACCTCATTTTAATTAGTGGGCTAGTTATTAAGCACAATGTTCACGCTTGAATAGTTATGGGACGAGAAATAGGTAAGTCACAGACGTCAGTTGTCATACAAGTTACGGTTTGCAGATCACCAGATCAGTACTTTCCGGGCGATCTTAATGTGTGTGTCAGAAATTCCTCTCTGGTTCACTAGCCTTTCCGTAGTTATTAATTTTTAGGGTACATTCCAGCTCCATTGCGATATATTTTTTGTTACTCGTCCATTTATCAAATTAAGAAGATTTCTCCATTCTACAAAAATTCCTAGAAGAGTTATAAGCCTAGTTATTAATTTTTAGGGTACATTCCAGCTCCATTGCGATATATTTTTTGTTACTCGTCCATTTATCAAATTAAGAAGATTTCTCCAGTCTACAAAAATTCCTAGAAGAGTTATAAGCCTCACAAATAATCATAAATAATATAAATAGACAATTCTGAGCATCAAGTCGAAAGTTTTCACCCCCAATTCGTTATTAGTTAAATCCCAACTGTCATTTCGGATTAGGAAAGTGAAAAAGTTGGAAAAGTTTCGAAAGAAAGAAAAAAATCCCCGAAATGTAAATCAGGCCGTTTGTAAATCTTAGGACTTTGGGAGTTTAGGACACAAAGCAAATTTTAACCTTTCAGTACACTGAGAGTGTTAAAGATATGCGATTCTGCGGGAGTGACATAACTGCCAAAAACTGTGCCACGGTGGATACTTCACCGTTGAACTGTTTCTAAAAAACTGCCAAACACTGAGCAGTGTGATAACATGCGTGTGGCTACTTTGGGGTGCACTCAGCGTCAAGGAAACAATGGGGAAACACATCACGCAGAGAAAACGGTACAAAATTTCCTGATGGCTGATTTTTACAAATCTCTATTCCGTGTCGCTCAGGGTTCAGGACATTGGCATTGAGTACAGTCACACAAATGTCCAAAAGAACGCGTAACAATTGTAACAAAAGGTAAAATGTGCGCGAAATTTAGGTACAGTATGAACAGAGTACAGTTTATAAATTTCCAAAAGAACGCGTAACAAGAGGTAAAATGTCCGCGAAATTTAGGTACAGTATGAACAGAGTAGAGTCTAAAAATGTCCAAAATAGCGCGTAACAAGAGGCAAAAATGACCGCGAAAGTTACAGAATTTTTATTGCAGAAAATCTGGTTTTTGAAGAGTTGCCAAAAAGAGTTAAACAAGTTGAATTTAAGACAAAAAGATTCACAGGACATTGGCATTGAGTACAGTCACACAAATGTCCAAAAGAACGCGTAACAATTGTAACAAAAGGTAAAATGTGCGCGAAATTTAGATACAGTATGAAGAGAATAGAGTCTAAAAATGTCCAAAATAGCGCGTAACAAGAGGCAAAAATGCCCGCGAAAGTTACAGAATTTTTATTGCAGAAAATCTGGTTTTGAAGAGTTGCCAAAAGAGTTAAAAAGTTGACGTAAAATCCAACCAGAAAGAAACTTAGCAAAGTCAGTTTAGTTTAAACTCAGATTGAGGCCCTTATCAACAAAGATAGATATTCTCTTCGGAAAAAAAGCCTCGAGAGTTGAATTAAAAGAAAATATTTCAGATAAAGTTTCACTTACCCTCATGTCCCTGGTTATTATTCTGAGTCAGGGGCGGACTCAGAGCTCGTGGTAACATAGGGGGAGGCTCCAATATATCCCTATACTTGGACACCATTAGGACACTGATGAAATAGACCCACTTACCCTCATGTCCCTGGTTATTATTCTGAGTCAGGGGCGGACTCAGAGCTCGTGGTAACATAGGGGGAGGCTCCAATATATCCCGATACTTGGACACCATTAGGACACTGATGAAATAGACAACTGCTAACGACAGGAATTGAGCCTGGAATAACACAAAGAAAGGAAAAAAATATATGAAAGTAATCGATTTTTTCATCATCCAAAGGTATCCGAGTTTTCCCCCGAAAAATATGTATGTATGCCTGCATTTTCGACGGTAGAATGAGTCTGTGGATCGATTTGTTTTGATTTCAAATTTTTGTGCTCGTTGGTTTTAGAACTTCAAAAATAGTGTGGGTTGCAAAAACTCAAATTTCTTCTTCCCCATAATTTTATATTTAATTAATTAAGGTGTCCGTAAAAGTTCCGTAACGCTATTTTTTTTTTAACTCTACTAATTGACAATTATCCACTTGACTTCAGATTTGGATTTTTCACAACTTTTTACGTAGGAATCGACCTTTTATTCATAATTTTTACCCAACTGCAACTGCTCCATTATCCACTCGCTTACCTGTTTACTCTCTTCCATATCCCGATAGATGGCAGCACGTAGCCTATTCACATCCATGTCCTGAAGTAACTTGTGAAGATCTTTCACCGGAGAGCTCGAACTGGTTGGACCACCCGGTACATCATTAGCGTTCTGGTGGCAAAGAGAATCAGAGAAAAGTTTAGTATAGAAAAAATAAATCCAAATAATTATTAAATATTTAATTAATTAGATAAGGATCTTTACAAACTAAAATAATAATTAAAATGGTATTCACTATCTGATACTTTTTGCTGCCGGTTTAGCCATATGGTATAGGAAATAAACAAAAATAGTGTGACATTCAAAGTGTTAAGAATTACCAAAGCCCTGTTATTATTTAGATAAGGATCTTTACAAATTAAAATAATAATTAAAATGGTATTCACTATCTGATACTTTTTGCTGCCGGTTTAGCGATATACTAGCGATATGGTATATAGGAAATAGACAAAAATAGTGTGACATTCTAAGTGTTATGCCAATAATTCAGGTCCAAACTTTTGAAAAATAGAATTACCAAAGCCCTGTAATTAATTAGATAAGGATCTTTACAAATTAAAATAATAATTAAAATGGTATTCACTATCTGATACTTTTTGCTGCCGGTTTAGCGATATGGTATAGGAAATAGACAAAAATAGTGTGACATTCAAAGTGTTAAGCCAATAATTCAGGGCCAAACTTTTGAAAAAGAGAATTACCAAAGCCCTGTTTTCTATTCAATTTATTTCATTCCAATTCAAATCTTACCTTGGGCGAAGTCTGGGCTCCTCGTATTAGACTCTGTAGATGTGCATTCTTGGTTGGGTTATTATAGGCAGGGGAATTGAGTAGCGCTCGATGTCTCTCCTTGCACTCCAGGCAATTCCGGACAGCACAGGTACATACCTGGAAGTTTAACAAGTTGAATGGTGGAGATAGCTCTAGGCCTCTAGGCAATAGCATTAAGTTAATGGTTAATACACAAGAGTTCAATAATGGGTGCGAATCGGCAGCAAATGTTGTCGGGTTGCTTGATGACTAGATATTATAGGCAGGGGAATTGAGTAGCGCTCGATGTCTCTCCTTGCACTCCAGGCAATTCCGGACAGCACAGGTACATACCTGGAAGTTCAACAAGTTGAATGGTAGAGATAGCATTATGTTAATGGTCAATACACAAGAGTTCAATAATGGGTGCGAATCGGCAGCAAATGTTGTCGGGTTGCTTGACGACTAGATCAATTTAGCTGAGTTTAATGGAAAGATTCTAGCCTGATGGGATCGAAAATGGATTTTTTTCATCTGTTTTTTAGTTATTAATATTATTTTAATGTACATATTTATAATTACATATTTTTATTAATTGAAAAACAAAGGGATTTTCAGTTCTATTCAGCCGATGTAGGTAGGTACCAACATCGATGGTTGGGTAATTTTTGGCCTCACGATATAAGGTACGATATATCGTAAGGCCAACAAATAAACAACCAAAAATTTGGACCAATTACAATCCATTCTATTGACTTTATTTTATTTTAATTTAAAATAAAGTCAATAGAGTAATACAAATTAAAAATGTAGTTCAGGTCTAAACAGGATATATCCAGGCCAGAAAAGGTATATTTTATTCTATTACCAATCTCAGACACTGCCTCAGTATGCCTCCACTGGACATGTTCTTCTCCGCTTCCAATTCCGCGAAGTTGAGAGAGGAAGCAAACACTAGGACGTCCGCCATGTTGACTAGGCGCTGGAGAAACGATACAGCCACCTCGATAGGCATTCCCTGGGAACAGAAAGCAGAAAACCTGAACAAGAATCACGAAGTTCAGACCATGATAAAGAGGGAAATCAAGAGGATAATTGAAAAATTCCCTTGAATTGGTTGTTGTTGTAGCGGCTTCAGCTGTGGCCGAATGGTGATGGCAAAAGAAGGAAAGGATATCTTTTTTAAATGCCATACACCGGGCTGATGGTCTCTAGCCATGCTTAGTTGGTTCGTCCTGAACCTTGGTCAACCATCGTGAGGACTTGAACTTATTCTTTAAAACAAACCTGAACAAGAATCACGAAGTTCAGACCATGATAAAGAGGGAAATCAAGAGGATAATTGAAAAATTCCCTTGAATTGGTTGTTGTAGCGGCTTCAGCTGTAGCCGAATGGTGATGGCAAAAGAAGGAAATGATATCTTTTTTTAAATGCCATACACCGGGCTGATGGTCTCTAGCCATGCTTAGTTGGTTCGTCCTGAACCTTGGTCAACCATCGTGAGGACTTGAACTTATTCTTTAAAACCAAAGAGAACCCCTTGAAAACTTCCTGCTAGCTAGGCTGGTTAGGGTTAGCTGTGCTCCTCACTATTTATAGTCCCACAGGTAGACAATAGTCTACTCTCTCCAAGCTAATTAGGCTGGCTGGCTCTTCGAATGTTTTATTTATTTAGTTATTTTATAAGTTTCCATTTATTGGTTTTTCAGAACAATCTCTTCAGAACAATTTCTCTCAATCAAATAAATAGTCGACAAATGGTATACCCATCCGTAAAAGCTTGTGCCACTATGATCAAAAACTAGCCGTTTTAATTATTTATTTGACCGGTCAGTTATCAAACCCAGACTCGAGCTAATACTCAAGTTCTTGAGGTACAAGTAAAACATATAAATAAAACACTTCGTCTAGTCATATTTTTGTCCACTTTTCCTTATCTGCCAATACTTTACCTGCCACACAGACATCTGCAGCACAGTTCTCCTGTTCTCCCTGTTGTTGTTACAAAGCAGTGTGAGGTCGGATAGGAAAAGCTTCTTCACCTCCAGGAGAAGTTCACTTTGTTTCGATTGACGAATGAGTGTGGCCACAACTTTGAGAATCATGGGGTTCTCCAACCTAGAAATGAAAAGGGAGAGTTGTTGTTGATAGTGTTGTTGTAGTTTAAAAATGAGGAAATTGACAATGAAGTAATTTTTTCCTAGCATTCCAATATTTTGCTATTAAAGGCTATTTCTTTAAAAGAAGTTTGAAGGAGAGAACTGAAACTACTGAGGCCTTGTTGTCGAAGAGAAAGCCAGTCGTTTCAAAATTCTTTGTTGTGCTGCTCCCATTTTCATTTCTGTCGAACAAGGTGGATTTGGGGAAGACATAGGATTTCATGGAGTTTACCAATCCACAACTAGCTTTAATGCCGGCCACTCACGCTCAGACAGTCTTAACGTGTGTGGCGAAAAAAAGTCAGATTTTGACGGTAGGGAATAGGTAACGATTATATTCCAACAAGATGGTCAGAATAATTATAATAATAAATTGTACCTCTGTACGGTTTTCGCATTACTTCAAGGCACATTCTTTTACATCCATGCCTATCCAAGAACGAAAAAGTCAGTTTTGAAAATTTCCGCCCTGGCTGGGATTCGAACCCAGCACCTCTGGGTTGAGAGTCAGTGCTCTTGACCACGGAGGAGGGTTAGAAAAAAAGAAAGAAGGCAAGAGGCAAAACGAGAAAAACAAAGAAAGAATTATAAAGTATTCAAAAGTCAAAAGGGATAATTTGGAAATGGTCTGAGGACTTGAAACGAGGTAATTAATCATAAACATTGTATAAAATGTACCCTGAGAGCTTAATGTATTAGCCCCAGATAAAGTTAGATTAATGTGATTTAGTTGGAGCTCGAAGCTAAAGCTCTTTCGAAGAAATATATTTTATAAATTGATAGCCCGAGGAAATAAATCAGAAATAATGAAAATGATTTATTCTGCCTGATCAGTTGGAGAGGATGAGTATAATTAGGAGCTTCATTATCAGGTGATTAAAATTCTTTTCGTGGTCTGATCTTTCTTTTAATTGATCACAAAAGAAATGTATCTCCGTACCCGTAAAATATGCTTACTAGGGGGTGCAAATTGGTCTGAAAGTAATGTCCCTGTTACGGCGCGGTGCGACAATTGAAATTTACTCTTAAAATTAAATGTAAATGTGAAGACTTCCCCAGTGTTGATAATGCTGATATGGGCACAGTAAAAAATAAAATAATAATAAGCAAAATCAACACGCAAACCTTACCTGTAATGGCTCTCTGGTTCCGGATGACGGGTGTACAGGATTTGCTGACTTATATGTTCGGTCAGTATTTCATACAGTACATTGTACGTGGCAAACGACAGGGATGATTCGTGCTGCAAAAGTCGCTCTGCCAACAGCGTGTAGAGGTTGTGAGGAGACATGACGTCATACTTCCGCCTGAAATCAAACGAGAGGTAGATGTGACAAAAGGACAAAGAGGAACAAATCTAATACAAGTATAAAACGGGACAAAGAATAGGACCAAAGTAAAAAAAACAAACCTTGGCGTAACTTTTTTACACAAATTGTTTTTTGGGGGGATACCACTATTTTTTGTTCGACAAACTTTGCATTTGGCATACAAATTGAAACAAACCTGAGTATTCTCCAAAGCTCAACAAATTTTCTTTGTTGAAAGTCGAACCTGAATTGTCTTTTTAATTTTATTTCTTGAAGAATCTTAATTAAATAATTATTTCACAAAAATCATTTCGATTTTATTTTGAATAGAGCATTGTGGATGATTCGTGCTGCAAAAGTCGCTCCGCCAACAGCGTGTAGAGGTTGTGAGGAGACATAACGTCATACTTTCGCCTGAAATCAAACAAGAGGTAGATCTTGGGCAAGCCACTCACTATCAGGCAGACCTGACAAAGTCCGTCTGTCAGGTCTACCTGATACCTAATAGTGAGTGGCTGGCCTTACGAAAGGAAAAACAACGTAACGAGCAAACATCTAGTTATCTAGTAGATAGAACACCTCTTGGCGTTATAAAACAGGACAAACAAAGCTATTTTAAGTAACAACCCTTGGCGTAAATTTCTTACACGAAGTGTTTTTTTGGGGGATACCACTATTTTTTGTTCAGCAAACTTTGCTGGTTAGGGTTAGCTGTTCTCCTCCCTGTTTATAGTCTCGCAGCTAGACACTAGTCTACTCACTGTTTAACGTCCCCTAGCTAGACGATAAAGCATTGTTGGAATTTCTTACTTGTGTGTGCTTCGACTCAAGAAGAAGCCGAGTAGTTTGAGAGCTTGCAGTCGGATCAGTTGAGACTGAGAGGTTAGCAGTTTGAACACAGTACGCACTCCTTGCTTCATATCAAACGCTGGTACGAGGCAGGCTGGATGATCGCACATGAGAGAGATCAAGGTCTGCAGTACATCGTGTAGGTTTTCATCCTCTTGAACCTGTGGATGCAATGTGAAGAAAAATTAGGTGGAAAAAAAGAGAGGTGGATGAAATATGGAAAAAAATTAGGTATTCTTCATTTGTAGCCACCTTTTTCGCTCATGGCATAGATATTTCCATCTGTTCTGGTAACCAAAAAGAAGGAACAATATTATACAACTATAAGTATATAGAAAAAACAGGTACCCCTGATCAGGTCCGCCTGTCAAGTCTACCTGATAGTGAGTGGCTGCCCCAAGACTAATAACTGTTTTTGCTTACCGTAGTCAGGTAGTTGAGTATGGACTGAAGCTCATCTTCCTTGACCCCAGGTCCTAGCATCATGAGTTGTTTGAGGAACAGAAGGATGTAGGCACGAATAGCCAGGATGTCTTTCTGAGCTGGCCGAGGTCCGTCTGGAAAAACAACGAGAGCAAATTTCATATAGTCTATCATGTTAGTAGTTATTTAGGTTTAGAGATTAATTTGTAAGCGGTAAGTTTACTCGACAGCAGAGCCTACCCCTCACTCTCACCATATCCTTTCCCATACACCTCCACACATCCCTTATCTCAGTGTGGAAATGGGACATACAACATATTCCATATCCCCCCTCCTTTGGGGGAAATTATTCCCACCCCTCATGCCTTAACATGCCAACCTACTACTTCTATAATATTATGTACATGTGGCTTCTATAAAAATATGTACATATATACAACACACTGTATTATACCTATGTATTTTCTACATTGTGACGTACAATATTCTAAATATGTACAGCACATGCATTCGACAGGGTTGTCAGAAAAAAGGGATTATGGAAAAGTTCATATATGAAAATATGGTAAATACTAGGTATACGAGTACAGTTATGATTGGGATCTTTTCCTGTCAAGGCCATAAGAATTCCGGGAACCGGGATTCTGTTGTCTTGGTTTCTGGCGCTTCCAACAAAGGGGGGGGGGATAAAACAATATCTAGCAAGTGGAGTCTTGATAAAGTACAAAAGTATACTTTTACAACATACATATTTAAAACTAAATTTAGATGGGTTAGATAGTTTTTAGTGTCGGAAACGCACAGGATAAAATGTCTTGCCAAATCTGAAGTTGATGACGTAGCAGATGACAGTAAAGATGACAATAAAACCGTAGACAATCCAACACCTACCCACGTAGACAAAGAACTCCCTACCCCTCCCGAATCCGAGAAATCATTCCAAATCAAAAGCGAACCTCTCTCTCGCACTTGTAGTGAAGACAAAGACAGAATGCTATCCGATTTGGAAAGCGTACGATCAGTAGCAGGTTCGGAAACAGACAAGTCAGTCCCTAGTACCGATAGTTCACCTAAACATATGGTACCTAGTGCGGAAAATTCTCCTCAGCATAAACTTTCCAGCGTTGAAAGTTCTCCTAAACACATTGGAACTCCTGAACCGAGTGGAACGCCAGAGCATGATAAAATTCTCCTCAGCATAAACTTTCCAGCGTTGAAAGTTCTCCTAAACACATTGGAACTCCTGAACTGAGTGGAACGCCAGAACATGATGAGGATGCTAGTCCTTCTCCTAACCAAGTTCCTAGTACTGATAACTCCCCTAAACATGATGTTGCTTCGAACGATCCAACGCAACCTGATGCATCTCCTAAACATGAAATACCAAGTATACATAGTTCTCCTAAACATAAAACTCCAAGTGCAGAAAGTTCCCCTACACATAATACTGCTGTGACTAATGAAGATAATATTCCTAATGATAAAGATAACAAAGAGAACGAGGTTCCTACAGAACCTGAAGATTCGGAGAAACCAGAAGATTCGATAGAAGCATCCGGTGACAAGTTACCTGTACCGTCAGACCCCTCACAGTTACCTCCTCATTCACCCTCTTCAGAGGCCCCCCACATTCCCTCCAATGACAATAACACCCCCGCTGTTAACAACATCAACACAAGAAACGCCTCACATTCCCTCCAATGACAATAACACCCCCACTGTTAACAACATCAACACCAACCCTGACACTATCAACAATAATCAACAAATCCCCAGGCCCGGCATCGCAGTACGGGAGACCCCCAGGCCTGGATCAGCCTCTACCTCAACTCAAGTGGACACCAAACATCTGACCAATGGGGGAGATGCTAAGGAACCTGTGGGCCCAGGAGGAAGGCCCATGTTTTCACCCGGCCCTGCAAGGCCTCCGTTTAGGATACCTGAGTTCAAGTGGTCTTACATTCATCAGCGATTGCTGTCCGATGTGCTGTTCTCGCTAGAGACTGATATACAGGTATGAGCATACCTAGCCAAACATCTGACCAATGGGGGAGATGCTAAGGAACCTGTGGGCCCAGGAGGAAGGCCCATGTTTTCACCCGGCCCTGCAAGGCCTCCATTTAGGATACCTGAGTTCAAGTGGTCTTACATTCATCAGCGATTGCTGTCCGATGTGCTATTCTCGCTAGAGACTGATATACAGGTATGAGCATACCTACGATGTGATTGTGGTTCATGAAAATAATTCTTCCGTCCTACCTGGAGCTCATTCTCCTTCTATGAAGGTAAGTCAACTCAGCCTTGAGGATTTTTTCCCCCCTTATTTTTGACTAGGAGTACCTAAAGAAGGTCAACAACAGTAGGTAATTACTTAGAGTACAAACAGAAGAGTTACAGACTATGTTCTTATGCCGGCCCTGCAAGGCCTCCGTTTAGGATACCTGAGTTCAAGTGGTCTTACATTCATCAGCGATTGCTGTCCGATGTGCTGTTCTCGCTGGAGACTGATATACAGGTATGAGCATACGTACTCGTTTTCACTTTTTAGCCCGTCCTTCCTTTATTATTACGATAGTAATAAAAAGATATAAGGGACGGGCTATTTGTATTCGCTTCGGTGTTGTCGGTCGGTCGGTCGGTCGGTCGGTCTGTCTGACCCCATAGAAGGACTTATCCAAACCTGGTCGACCTATAAATCAAATAAAAGGTCTTTTTACCAGGAACACGAAAATGGTGGTGCTAAAAACGGGCTAAAAAATTCTCGGAGGGACGGGCCCAGCTTATTAAAAATATTTTTGACTAGATCAACAACAGTAGGTATTTACTTAGAAAGTTTTAGAGTACAAACAGAAGAGTTACAGACTGTGTTCTTATATGCTTACCTCTCAGTCTCAACTGATCCGACTGCAAGCTCTCAAACTACTCGGCTTCTTCTTGAGCCGAAGCACACACAAGTAAGAAATTCCAACAATGCTCTATCGTCTGGCTAGGGAACGTTAAACAGTGAGTAGACTAGTGTCTAGCTGCGGGACTATAAACAGGGAGCAGAACAGCTAACCCTGACCAGCAAAGTTTGTTGAACAAAAAATAGTGGTATCCCCCAAAAAAACACTTCGTGTAAGAAATTTACGCCAAGGGTTGTTACTAAAAAAAGAGCTTTGTTTGTCCTATTTTATAACGCCAAGAGGTGGGGTCCTTGACTTAACTGACTAGCCTTCTCCATTCGTGTCTGTCCTATGCGAAGGTCTGCCAATCTTGTCGTACTCTGATGTCTTGGAACATTTCTCAGACAAACCCTCCAAAGACATCAGAACCTTATGGAAGGAAGGTACTGTAGTCTCAGGGGGAGGTTCTAAATCCATGTTGTACTTGTGTTTTTGTTAGAAATAAAGCAAACCAATTTAATCGTATTTCACAGGCATGGCGTTCGCACTCTACCAAATCCGTCCTAGATTTCGTCAACAGTTCTGAGAACGCCATCTTCGTTGTCAACACGGTTCATCTGATCTCGCAGCTGTCAGACAATCTGATAATCGCCTGCGGCGGACTTTTACCTCTCCTGGCCTCTGCCACTTCACCCAACAGTGAACTGGATGTCATGGAGCCTACTCAGGTATGTGGTTAAACTCCGTGGTCAAGAGCACTGACTCTCAACCCGGAGGTGCTGGGTTCGAATCCCAGGCAGGGCGGAAATTTTCAAAACAGACTTTTTCGTTCTTGGATAGGCATGGATGGAAAGAATGTGCCTTGAAGTAATGCGAAAGCGGTACAGAGGTACAATTTATTATTATAATTATTCTGATTATCTTGTGGTTGGAATATAATCGTTACCTATTCCCTACGGTCAAAATCTGACTTTTTTTCGCCACACACGTTAAGACTGTCTGAGCGTGAGTGGCCGGCAATCAGATGCTCGCGTGATAACTTCTGCAGCATGTAGCTGATGGCGAGGAAGCCTCGGTTCTGAATAATGTGCTGCTGAACCGTCTGCGAACTTTCCACTAGCTCACAGATGAAACCAAGCAGCTTTGAACTGGAACAGAATAACATTCAATAAATTATGGAGTACTTGATTAATGACGTAAAATTGGCCTCAAATATTGCGTCATTAGCTCATAATAAAAAGTCAATTGGAGGGTATTATGAGAAACAAATGAGGTTTGTTCTCGGAACGACTGGCTTTCTCCTATCCTTTCCTCTTAGATTTCGGGACGATAAGACCTCCATTGTTACAATCTTACAATTCCCTCTATTGAACCTCTTCAAAAACCTGGTTTTGATATTAGAAAGTTTATTGATGAAAGAAAGGCGCTAGCCGCTAGGCCAAGTTCCGATCTCAGCATGCAGTGTGTATAAGTGTATATTATTACACGAAACATTTCGCAGCTTTTCTATCCCCAAGATTTATTTCGTAGCAATGAAACAACTGCTACATTAGAATCGTGTGGTCTGTGTCGTAACATGCCCATATAATGTTATGAAATGTATTTTTTGAATGCCATACACCGGGCTGATGGTCTCTAGCCATGCTTAGTTGGTTCGTCCTGAACCTTGGTCAACCATCGTGAGGACTTGTGCTTGGTCTTTAAAAGTATCCGCACTATCACAGGGTAAGTCAAGTTGGGAGAAGAGAGGAAAGAGGACCTGAATGCCACCCACAGAGTTGAGTGTGCTGTGAATCGAGTGAGTGATCACAGCCTTCACGTCCTGAAACCAAGAGAACGACAGGATTACATCAGTTTATTAATGAAAAGTTGTTAAGCAAAAGGTGATCTTCGCACAGACTTACCCCTCTTTGCTTGCCACCGGACGGACAGACGCCGGAAGTTGCAAAGTCTTGGAGGCTGGGGAGGATATAAAGTCTTAAGGTGAGTTCACACACAGTCGACCGTCCATCGATGTCGACTGACACGTCCACACTGCCTCGATAACACAGATTTCCCTCGTCGATCGATCGGTCGACTATGTTTTGACACAACTTTATAATTATTTTGTTGAGTTGGAGATAATGGTCAAGTACTATATCATAAAACTTTATAAGCTGAGGAGAATATAAAGTCTTACCAACTCTATTAATAATGTCTAATTATTGAACTTATACTATCCTTATCTCACCCATTGACTATCCTCCTTGTTTATTTTTTGTGGCGCTTGATTTATTTTGGGAGGAACGACTTGGCGGGGTCTTTTTTATGCCACGAAGTGGTATTTTTTGGGGTAAAGTCTTACCAACCCTATTAATAACGTCTAATTATTGAACTTATACTATCCTTATCTCACCCATTGACTATCCTCCCCTTCACTTACCTGCAGCATAAGGGCATGGGGCGTGTGTACAAAATAGGTGGGATTGCCTTTGGGTGCCGACTGGAGACACAACTGAGAGTCTGTGGCCACTGGATTATACATGAATACTATTGCCGTCGATAGCTTGCCGTCGTACAGAACCTGGGACACACAAGGGGTTAAACATTGTGGATTAATCAATGAAACTCAACTTCCTGGTGTTTATACTGCCAGAATGAGACTGAAAAGTCGCTTAACCCTCGCGGGCTAAACAAGGTCTTATTTAACACCTTGATGGGGTTCAAATGTTACCTTGTTTAATAGGCAAAAACAAACAAGATAAAAACAAACTGTTGTGAATCTAGTTCTCCTCTGTCTCCCTCTTATTCCCTCCTTCTCCCGTTACCTCCGTCTCTCCTTATTTCTTTCTCTCTTCCCTTACCAATAAAGTCGCTTAACCCTCGCGGGCTAAACAAGGTCTTATTTAACACCTTGATGGGGTTCAAATGTTACCTTGTTTAATAGGCAAAAACACACAAGACAAAAACAAAATGTTGTGAATCTAGTTCTCCTCTGTCTCCCTCTTATTCCCTCCTTCTCCCGTTACCTCCGTCTCTCCTTATGTCTTTCTCTCTTCCCTTACCAATCCCTCTCCCTCTCTTCCCTTAGCCCTCCCTACCTCCCTTAATCACCCTCCTCTAACACCCCCCCCCCACATACTTTCTCAGCGCGACATTATCATTAATGCCCCCCGCTTCTTTGAAGGCGTAATTTTTGATAGCAAAATCCAACTAGCCGAACTTTGATTTCAAAAGTATGTCTCCAGGCAAAAACAGAAGTAAATTATGTCCAAAGCCTCCTCCAGTTCATAAATCATTCATCTTCCCATGTAGGTTCAAAAAATAGAGGATAGCTCGTGTTTAGTTGACAAAAGCTGCCCCCAACCTCAATTCCATTTTAGAAGACCTTAAAATTGCCAACATCCCTAATAATGCAACTGAAATCTATGGCAAAAGTCATAAAGTTCCGTCTTTCTGTTTTGAATTTCACATAAAATCCGACCCATTAAACTAACCAAACTATTTTCCAAATCAAATCATAGTTTATGGGACTTCATGACATACGAGAACAAACTTTTCATATCCTATTTATTTCCAGAACTCGCGAAAAAAAAAATAGGGTGGGTATATAATATTTTAGAATTAATAAATTTTGACAGACGAAATCATGGGTGGATTAAAATTTCTGCATTGTAAAATTATTTTTTGATCATTTGGATGAGAAAATTTACATCTTTCAGGGGGCTTTTTGCCATTTGACATTTTGACAACAATAATATAATCAGTCTTAACAATATGCATTTGGGGCGGAAGATACTATGCCTAAGGTATTCTCTAACACCTAATCCCCAAAGGCCTTTTTTTTAGGAGGTTAAATTCGGACCTAAATTAGGCTGAAAATCTATACCTCGGTTGGGTTACAAACCTGTACTTTCCTACTTAATTCTTTCATCAAACAAGCGCCTTAACAACTGTGCCAATCAAAAGGTAGATTTACAAAGGGTTTCTTAAGTTAGAAACACACAATCATCACTTCACGTCATGTCATGGGGAGTCAGAAAAATGTAGCTCAAAGTTTTCCCACAATATTGTAGGTAGTTTCGTTCAGGACAGACACACTACTAACTATCAAGTCACGTGACGTGACGTAACGTGATGGTAGTCTCTTTATACCTTTAGTCTCTTTCTTTCCTTCAATATTTACCTTGGAAAAGCGTTTTATCTCTACCACCCCGTATGCACACAAAATAAGCTCTTTATACCTTTAGTCTCTTTCTTTCCTTCAATATTTACCTTGGAAAAGCGTTTTATCTCTACCACCCCGTATGCACACAAAATAATCACACACGAATTGACACTTCTCACATTAAGAACTCTTTCTTTTCAACGCTTTTAGTTTATTTCGCATGAAAACAACCCTAGGAATAACCCTGATCTGCTCAATAGTCAAAGAAACATAAATTCATGGAGCGTCAGCAAGTAAGAACCAAGGCTGATTACAGGGTCACAAGGGGGGGTTCATCTGGTCAAATTTGCCCCAGGCCAGGGAGGCCTGGAACCCAGTCGTTTTTTCATCTCAAGAAGGGAAATAAAATACGAATTGGTACCCAAATAAAGCTTTAACTAAGATGTACCTTCCTTTCGGGAAACTTTTGAAACTGGTCCCCTTTAAAAAACTGAAATGGCGCCTATACTCAACCATAGGAAATCCAAGATGGCGCACGGTCGGAATCGGTTCCCGTTCCGAGGGTTTCCCAAAAGGAAAATACAATTCTACCTATACTAGTATTCTGCGAGTTTTTTTTTTTTTTTTTTTTTTTTTGCCAGAAAGCCCCTATTGTTGGAATTAGCCCGGGGCCCGCTTAGGCTGTGACGGGCCCCTGGCCAGCAAAAGTCGGAGCTTTTGTGCTGATGCGGTAGCTTCTTTCCGAGCTGTGTCTTGTTAATTTTCAGTCCAAATGAACTTGTTTGAAAAGTTGCCAAGCGTTGCCTCTCCTCCTTGCTTCCCCCGAGACTTTTGTCTGGGGATGCATTTTATATTAGGGGATTTCAGTTATTCCCGGCGCGTATGATTTTGAAATTAGACTTATGAGAAGTGTGGGAAAGGAAAGAAAAGTGTAGCTATGAAGAAAGGGAGAAGGGGTGAATAGGAGAGGATAATATTGTTGAAGAGGAAGGATAGAGAAGAAGAGATGATAGAGTAAATGGGGAGAGGAGGGAGGATAGAGGAATTGCGAAAGAGGAAGGAATCGAGGAAAAGAGAAATTGTTGAAGAGGAAGGATAGAGAAGAAGAGATGATAGAGTAAATGGGGAGAGGAGGGAGGATAGAGGAATTGCGAAAGAGGAAGGAATAGGGATAGAGGAAAGATGAAGGAACAAAGAAAAGGAGAGATGATAGAGGAAGAGGGAATGGAGAAGAGGAGAGAACCGCTGGTGTTGAAAAACAAGTTTTATAATTTTAAAACTTGAGTGATAAGCGTAATGTGAAATTAAATACAACAGGAGTTGCTTTGGTTTTCATTAGGAAAAGAGTCGATATTCCACGAATTTTATAACACGATTGTAACGAATTCAAATCAAGTTTGAAAGTTGAAAAGTTTGGGGTACCTATCCTTGTAAGACTATCCCGAAATCTGCTGAGGAATGTTATACCCACCGAAAAATTGTTTCTCTCAAAAGTCCCATTTCATTCCAGTCCCCATTTCATCCTTGTATTGCTAAATAGTTCCCGTCTCATATCTCATCTCAATACTGCTAAATATTTAATGTTTCAATTTGTTTCCAATGCCGATTGTTGTCGTTGACTTTCAATCCTGGCTCCCCCTCCCTCCTTATCCCTTCCATTATTTCCTCTCCTCTCCCTTCCATTACCTCCCCTACTTTTTCTCCCATTATTACTTCCCCTTCTTATCCTTCCCATTACCTTCCTACTGTCCCCTCCTTCAGGATCATAAATAACAATCAACCAGCAACGTTCTCTATTGACAACATTGAGCTCTCCAAATATACAGGGTAGTTGAGTCTTAAGAGTTACATCCTAAACCTACAATTCTGGGTAGCTACTAGAGTACACTCTAAAAGTCTAAATCCTACATGTATTTCTGATGACAGGGTGGATCTAAAACAGTTTGATGTACAAATTAATCTCGAAAGGCCTGAGAGGGGCTGCGAAAAGCCAACAGCTGCCGATTCCCCAAACACGCGCAAAAGGAATGACCAACCACGATACTAATCACGCTCAACGTTGCTGAACTTCAGTGATCTGAGAGTAACTGGTGCATTCACCCTGTTTCAAAAGCTCGGGACGTATAAATTATGACTATAAAGCCTCCCTTCTCGCTCTCCTCCCCTAAGCCCCATCTTCGTTCTCTCCCCCTCTCTTACATCCCTCCCAACTCTCTCTGTCTCTTTATTCCCCTTTCTTCCTCCCTCCCTGACAGTCTCTCTATTCTCGTCCCTTCCATACTTCCTTCCCATTCTCTTCTATCCTCCCCTCAGCCTCATCTTCCCTCCCTGACAGTCTCTTTTCCCTCTCTCCCAGTCCCTATTCAATGGGATTGTTTGCTCTTGTGACAAGGAATTCATTATCTATTCTCTATCGACGGAATTTATTTTTGTCATTACAAAAAATCCCGTCGGGATGGCGCCGAAGAGGGGACATTGATGATTTTTTCCCTCCCTTAAACACGCCCCCTCTCACAGGAGGGAAAAATAAGGGACAAGGTCAATGTTTTTTTTTTTTTTACATTTTTTATACCATGTCATTTGACAATATTTGACATATGTTATTTGATAACATCAGAGCTCCATAGGTATACATAGCATAAAATTCCCGGGGTTGATAAATTAAATCCCGTGCTGTTTTTTTTATATATATATGAAGATATTAATTTTCCTTGGACAATTTAGATTTGACAGATTTGACGAGGTGTTTGCCTTGTAATCTTAAATTACTATGTTTTTCTGTGGTTGATTCTCAAAATAAATTCGTTTAATACCTTATGTCGAAAGTCAATAATTTAGCCCCCAACCTACATTAACATATTTTCTTATTTCTTCTTCTTCCTCTCTCTCTCTCTCTTTCTCCTGAAAAATACCAAGCAATACAAGTATAAAAACACACATAATGAGATAAATAGGCATAATTCTTATGATAAAGGGGCTAGACAGACAAAAAGATGAGCAAGCTAGATAGATAGCAAGAAAGTTGAATTCTAAATTCAAAATACATAGCTTTCAACTTTCAATAAATGAATAAATGGGGGAAAAAAACTCAAAAGGCACGAATCTAAATTCAAAATAATTTTCAATAAATATGATAAAAAAAAAGGCACTGAAAGAGAACAATGAAAATACCAGGTCAAAAGAAATTAAAAAAATAATAATAATAAAAAAACATACATGAAATATGCAAAATGGAACCTTTCAAAACACAGCAGCAGAGGAAGGTATAAAAAAAATCTGGTGTGAACATCACACGACTTTCCTTA